>NW_025951784.1:0-6197 GCF_023119035.1 Salvia hispanica
CGCCATAGACTCGGGTGCAGCCTTGGGCATTCGGCACGGGAGCGCCGCAAGAGTGGAGGGCCGCCACGTACCCCACGAGAAGATGTTTCTTCAAAGGAGATGCTCGAGAGCACGTTGCAGCCGATTTAGCCGCCGCGAGGGCACGGCTTACGGGTTCCGACGTGGCTCGGGATATCAAGGGGGTGGCGTAGCTGCAAGGGCGGCGACGGCGAATGAGACGCTACGAGGGAGTAGAGAGCCGGGCGGGGTCTTGTGTGTTGAAGCCCTTTTTTTTAAAAAAAAATCATGTATTTTTTTAAAAAAAAATATTTGTACTTTTTTTTTTTTTTAATGGAATTGATTATTTTTCCCGTATATGTGTCGTAAATTTAATTCCGTGTATTTTAGTAATTTTAATTCCGTAAATGTAGTATATTTTGAATTATTTTTATTGCGGCTGGCCTATGGCTGGCCTAAATCTGATGTGGCAGGTGGTTTTTTGAGTGTTGCTGACGTGGCAGGGGAGAGAATGTGTCTCTTATCCGTCTCTTAACCGTCTCATCTCTTCACTATTCATGGGCCCCACTGTACTTTTCACCTCATCTCTTAACTAAGAGACAACACCTGCATCCCTCCATCTCTTAACCATCTCATCCCTTAACTATTCATTCAATTTCATTTTTTATTTTTATTTCCAACAAATTCAATTAATATTTCATTGAAATATTAAATTAATACTAATAATTCATTAAATCATTAAAAACCACAAAAATTACAACATCCGAAAATACGAAAAATACATAATTGAAATCCTATGGAGTATTTTTAATTTTAATTTTAATTTTTTAATTTTTGATTTTTATTACAATATTGAAAAATACAAAAATTAAAAATTACAATATTTTAATTTATTTTATTTTCGAATTTTCCTGATTTAAAAAAAAAACAAAAAAAAACATTTTAAACGGATATAAACGACGCCCACTCGCGGGCCGGCGAGTGGGCGTCACGCACGAACCGGAGCACGCCACGTCGCCAAGGCGCGTGGCGAGCTGTCTCGAGGCCGGCCTCTTCCGCGCGCGACACGCGACGAGATGTCCCGTCTCGTCGAGACGAGATGGAGGCCGCATCGCCGTCTCGATGCGGTCTCGTCTCTTCGAGACGAGATAGAGCCCGCATCGAGACGCGATGCGGATGCTTAGAGTCTCTGGCGTGACAGTCCCACAGATGCATCAGTGTCAGTTTCG
Source organism: Salvia hispanica (assembly GCF_023119035.1). Taxonomy (NCBI): domain Eukaryota; kingdom Viridiplantae; phylum Streptophyta; class Magnoliopsida; order Lamiales; family Lamiaceae; genus Salvia; species Salvia hispanica. Next base: position 1,227 of record NW_025951784.1, read on the forward strand.
CAATTTCTCATAAAAAGAAAAATCAAATCATCTGTGCTCTGATCTAAATCTGGAAAACAATTAATTAGCCCCATTCAGTAAAAAAAGCAAGATTCTTAGGCTTTCACTTTCATCATCATCACATATTACAAAAAAATTAACTGCTGGTCAAAATCCAAAAGATAATTAAATAAAAACTTGCAAAGTAGCCTCCTTGAGTGTTTGGCAGAGTGGGCAGTGGTCCAAAAGCGGCTCACAAGATCTGCAGCAGCAAATGTGTCTGCAGGGAAACAAAACGACGCTCGCCTCTCCACCGTGGCACACTTTGCAATTTTTGATGCCCACTACCTTTGCTGACGTGGATGATGATGACGAGAAGCAAAACGACGTCGCTTCCATGAGCTGTTTGGTGAGCTCCGCCGCAGCGGATTCCCTCTCTCTTGCCGCTCTCTCCCACGCTGCGGCTTCCATCTCCGCCGATTTTAGGAAGCGCTGGAGCTCGATCGTTCTGCCTCTTGCGGCGGCGATCTGCTGGTCTTTGTGGAGGAGGAGAGCGTTGGCTCTGGCTTCGTATCGCTGCATTGCTATCTCTCTCTGCCGCGCCTCCTCTTCCATGATTGCTATTCGCAGCCTGCTGCTCTGTTTCAAATTTCAAACATTTTCAGATTTTTTTTTATATTTTGACTCTCAAAAAGAAAAGGAATTTGATTGATATTGATTTTGATCTTGACCTGGAGGTGGAGGAAATGATCGATCTCCGCATTCTGATTGTGGATCTCGGAAGCAACGTCTAGATCTGGAAGTTGTTGTGGGTGAAACCAAACAAGGGGGAAATGTTGAGCATCGAAATCCATGTGGAATTTTGGAAGAAGTTTTTAATTGGAGGGGTAGATATAGAGAGGGTGAAAAGGGTGAAAAATGTGAAGGAATATTATGATGGAAATGTGAAAGGGAAAAAGTGTATTGGGAAAAGAATGAAGGTGGCAAGGCAAGATAGACATGCAGAAGGAGATTAGGTAGTAAAGACGTAGACATGCAGAATTGGTGATAGAAGGGCGCAGTCACCCTAAAAACTAAGTACAGTCTAATGGGGCAAACATCCATCATCACCGCTCCAGATGTTACTGTCCCTCCCTCCACCACTTTTCATATTACTCTGCACACACACACAAAGTGGTCACAAAACACCCTATTTCACATAGATTTATTGTAAATGGTTGAAATCAGAGTAATACTTTGGATTGAATGTATTAGGGGTTGGTTTAGGAAGTCAATTTTTTAAGTAACACTACTACCCCTTTAGTTCATTAAATAATCCATAATCAATGCTAGTGAATTATATGAGTTTTAAGGTCAATATAGTAAGGTACTAAGGTATAATAGATATAGATATAGATATAGTTGTTGTTACTACCTCCGTCCCTGAAAGTTTGACACAGTTTGTCATTTTGGTCCATCCTTGAAAATTTGACACACTTCACTTTTTACTATTTTTGGTAGTGGATCTCATATTCCACTAACTCATTCCTACTCACATTTTATTATAAAATTAATACTTTAAAAGTAGGATTCACATCCCATCAACTTTTTCAACTCATTTTCCATTACATTTTTTAAAACTCGTGTCGGATCAAAGTGTGTCAATATTTAAAGAATGGAGGTAGTATTAGAAAATGTGACCACTTCGTTAGATGAAGAAACTTATCAAATAGGGATTTATTTTAATGGATAGACCGTAATAAAAACATGATGACCTAGCTAGCTAGTGGTGACTATATTAGTACTATCTCCATCCCCCAAATTTTGACACAGTTTATCATTTTGGTCCGTCCCTGAAAATTTGACACACTTCATTTTTACTATTTTTGGTAGTGGATCTCATATTCCACTAACTCATTTCTACTCACATTTTATTATAAAACTAATACTTTAAAAATAGGACCAACGTCCCACCAATTTTTTCAACTTACTTTCTATTACATTTCTTAAAACCCGTGTCGGGTCAAAGTGTGTCAAAAGGGGGCAGTAGTAGTTAAGAATTTACTTATAAAAAAGCAGTCCTTAGAACCATTATACGGAATATTATTTGCATATATGTAGTACCGGGTAAATTTTACTATTATTGCCAATGGACAGTTGCTATAAGTAATCACGTTTATAGCTTCCATTATTGTTTAACTTTTTCTCACCTTTCTCTACTTTTTAACTATGAATTTTTTTTTCCATTTTATAATATCAAGATTGCCAACACCATATTTATGATTATCTCTTTATTACTACTCCCTCCGTCCCTAAAAATTTGTCACATATTTTCTTTTTTCGTTCGTCCTAAAAATTTGTCACCTTTCACTTTTACCATTTTTGGTAGTGGACCATATATTTCACTAACTCATTTTCACTCACATTTTATTTTAAAACTAATATATAAAAGTAGGACCCACATACCACTAACTTTTTCAACCTACTTTCTATTACATTTCTTAAAACTCGTGCCGAGTCAAATGGTGACAAAATTTGACGGACGGAGGGAGTAGTAGGTTGAAAAAGTTAGTGGTATGTGGGTCCTACTTTTATATATTAGTTTTAAAATAAAATGTGAGTGAGAATGAATTAGTGGAATGTAAGGTCTACTACCAAAAAATAGTAAAAGTACAAGGTGACAAATTTTTAGGGACGGACGAAAAAGAAATAGGTGACAAATTTTCAGGGACGAAGGGAGTATTTTTTTTTAATTTTTACTATTCTCTCTTCTCCCTTTTTCATTTATCTAATTTAAGTATACTATTGATTTTAATTAATTAACTTATATTTATGGAAATAATTTTGATTGGCCAATTTTGTGAATAATAAAGCATTTTTTAATTACTTTCTTTAGTATATTATCAAACGTTTCTTCGGAAACATGAGTCAATGCATAACAATCCTTGCGTTAATCAGTATCCAACTTATCATTAAAAATCCACACCTTTCGATAAATCAAAACAATGCATAATTAACATTATATGCTTAATTATATTCCAATACATATCAGGAAGGACTTGTCTTACAATTTGATTAATTTATTGATATATCACATTAGTGTCGTTAATTTCATATAGGGAAGGAAATGTTTGAACTAATACTAAAATCATTATAAATAGGTATCTAAGGCATGTCTAAATTGTAAAATTTGGTTTGTACTTTAGCAGTGTATCGATTGAGTCAGATATTGTGATGACTTGTTCCGCTACTTGTTTATAACACAAAAAGCTTATAAGCTTTTGCTTTTAGACATTAACATTGTGTCACATATCATAAATGAATAGACAAAATACAACATAACAAAATATTATTTCTCATTTATAAGTAAAAATAGAGGAAGACTTTTACATATACAAGCAATGTCAGAACATGTTTTACGGTATACTAACTTTAATAATAAAAATCATAATATCCTTTACTAAATTTCAAAACACTGAATAGGCGTCAGTCATAAAATACGAACTACACATATTGGGCGTTGCCTATCCAAACATAGAAACACACATACTACACATATTAGAATGCGCCCACCCAACAAGAAAAATAATCTCAAACTACTACAATTAAATAAATGAACATAATATAATAGAGTAGTGATCCAGGGAAACCACTACTTAAATGCATAACTAGAGAACATGAATTTAGTTAACTATAAGAGCGGTTTAGTTCACTATAAGAGTGATTTAGTTCGCTACACGCAAGGAGTGATCCAAAATGTCATTACAGTAAACTAATTCCTTGACGGAGTAAATACTTCACTATAAAGTTATTTTGGTTCACTCCTTGTTTTTAAATTCATATTGTGAACTAAAACGCTCATATAGTGAACTAGATCGTTTAATCTAATGGCTGAGATTTGTTTTCTAGTTATGCACTTAATATTAACTATACTTTGTTCATCGCTCTAATATCAAATAGCACAATTCTTATATTGGAAAAACAAATAATGGTCAACAAATAAGTTTAATTATCCAAATATTATTTTATTCTCTAATTGATACTTCCTCCGTCCCAACCCAAGTGAGACGTTTCCTTTTTTGGTAATAATCAACTCACTCCTCTCTCCTATTGTATCCTCTTGTCTCTCCTACTTTTTCCTATCTCTTACTATTCTCTCTTTCTCTCTCTTAATTTATCCCCTCTCTTACTTTTTTCTTTCTTTCTCTTTCTTACTTTACCCTTTATTTTACTTTACTATTAATAATTTAATTCACTAAGCACCACTACCTAAATTCATGTGCTAAAATATAAATGTCTCACTTAGGCCGGAATGGAGGGAGCATAACTACACATGTAATATTATTAAGCATATTATTATTATAAAATATAAAAGGCTAATTACATATCAATTTATTAATTTAATTAACGAATGTATTCTTCATCTATTAATTCCAAATTAATATAATAACTATTTTATTACTTATAAATTAATAATATAAATATTATTTTATGTATTGTGTCTTTGAAACATAATATTGCCCACATTGGGCTTAATTCCAACAAAATGACTCCAAATTCTCAACCTGAGATTGTTAGCCCAGCACAATGAGTGGACCAAGCCTAACTCAGTAACCGATAATCCATTTTCAACCGACCCGAATCCGTAACCCGTTAGATTAAACTTATCTATATATATATAAAAGGCGAGTTTTGGCTTTCTTTTAAAATATTTATAAGTTTTATCCTCATTCTGAAATACTTATAAATTATGAACTAATTTAAATATTTGATAATTGGGCATGATAATCAATGCATATAGCATTTATAATTCAACAATTAATTATTTAATAACCGATAAATGTGGGAATCATAATTAATAAGCATCTTCTTTGTCCATATATCATTTTGGGTATTACAAATAAAAATCTATCTATACATCTTCATCTTCATCATATAAAAGTTGTGTTTTGAGTACTAATTTAGAATATTTTTAAAATATATTTGTATTAAACAATATAGTGTATTAATAAT
>NW_025951785.1:0-1048 GCF_023119035.1 Salvia hispanica
AATACACGTGGTACTGTAATTGAGCAATATGAAAGTATATTATTAAGATGGTGTTTACTTTAAATAATAGAATAAATTGATAAAATATAAGATTCACTGTAAGAAAATTAAGATCATCAAAACAAGTTTAATTATTTAATCTATTAAAGTAAATATTAAAAAATGTTAAAGAGTAAATAATCGATTAACTTAAATTATGCTCCACATTCCTCGAATCATGCACTATATCCAAGAAAAATATGTAAAAAGTTAATGGTGCATGCATGCAACAACAAAGAAATTTAGAGATTTGAAAGCTCCATAAATATGAATTTTGACAATGATTTGAAAAGTTAGCATTGAGTGGTGGGATAAATGAGTTACGACTACCGAAAGTTGATCTTGCCCTCTTCACTACGTTATGTGATACGAATTGCGATGCCACATTTTAAATTGATCTTCATTTCAACATCATTTTAAACTTTAAGGATCGTTACTTTTAATAAAATTACCTTTTAAAGAAGATTGCTTCTTTCTCTATCACAAATATGATGATGAACTTGAGTATTCTTTTTTTCTTTTTTATCTTTGGATTTGGGATAAAATACTTTGTTCCATATTTATAATTATAAATATCTATCTCAATTGAGCGTGCGGTGAAGTGTGTGTTTGTAGTGTGTGTGTGTGAAGGTGCAGTTTGTATGTAGTGTGTTTTTGTATGTAGTATACGAAGGTGCCTAATTTTATAAGTTATTATTTAGAATTCTAGTTATGTATTTTTTATACGGAATTCAAATTGTGAAATTAAGGTTGCGTTTGGAACACGGAATTGGAATTGAATTGGAATTGGAATTCTATGGAATTGAATTGGATGGAATTGAATTCTAATTCAATTCCAAATCTATTGTTTGGTATTATTACAGAATTGATGTAAAATTGTATTATAATTTCAAATCCATTGTTTGATAACTTAAAAAATTAACATAGATTTGGAATTGATTTAATTATTTTTAAAATAACATTCACTTTGAACTATGTACTATATTATTTTTTATTATCTTTTGATAAT
>NW_025951786.1:0-1000 GCF_023119035.1 Salvia hispanica
TTATTTAGGTTGAGTAATTAAGTTAATTGATTATTTTGCATAATTTCATTAATAAAATCTATGATTATCATGAAATATACAAATACATATATCCAATCAATTTTCATACTCATATACATATACATATATTATATACATCTAAATAACTAATCAATCATTATATTTATGGAACTATATTTGATTGAGATAAATCATTGACAACTAATTTCTATAATTATACAAATAAAAATTATTATAACACGTTATACAATCAATTCTAGGATGCACTTTTTAAAAAAAAGTCAATGACTAATCTATGTAATCATAGAAAACAAATATACAAATATAATACTTCATAATCATTCTAATAATAAATTAACTACGGGATATGGTTATTGGGTATGTAATTATGTATGAATAATATTCACTCTTCACTCATGTACATGATACATATATTCACGCAATATATTTATACACATAAGATTGATATAAGTATATGCAGAGATAACTCTATTGAAATAACTAATAATATAAAATTAAGTGCATAAGTTACATTCTGCCGGGCCTGGGCCTGGGTCGGGCTTTGAGTGGACCTGGGTCTGGGCCGGGCTTGAGTTTGTAAAAAGGCCCAATTGGAGCCCGATTAATCTACGGAGCCCGATTAATTTACTGAGCCCAGCCCAAGCCTATACTATTTCGTTGGTGGGCCGGACCTGAGCCGGCCTATACCGGGCCGGGCCCGAGCTGGGCTGGGTCGGCCCAGCCCATTTGACATCTCTAAGCGTGACATCTATTATTCGACATAGAGCAAGTAGGAATCTGTACTAGGCCAAGGTAATATATTATCCATTTTATTCATATAAAAGAAGTTTATACGGCGCCTTTACGTTATTTTGTAACCAACTCCCCACAAAAGTTAAAATTTTACTTATTTTTTAGAAGATTATAGTTCTTGAATTTTGAATATGGTTCATTACTTACAAAGTATCATTGAGCTTTTTAATATCAATCTAATAATTTG
>NW_025951787.1:0-1131 GCF_023119035.1 Salvia hispanica
GTTTTGTATTTTTGTATTAAGAATGAGTTTTACATAGATCAAAACTCTCTCTCTCTCTCTCTCTATATATATATATATATATAGGGGAGCACTAGGGTGGCCCCTTATTTAGAGTCACAACGTACATCCAATCTGGTGCTGCCATGTGGCACAAAACATTCAATATTTTAAACACAAAAATGCAATCTAGTTGTATATGCATTTTCGCAGATTGCATTTTAGTTGTATGTAAATTGCATTTTATAGTGTTGAGTTTTGCATTTTCACATAAATTGCATTTCTTATTGTTAAGTTTTGCATTTTCACATATAAAAATGCAATTCGTCTATATATAAAATGCAAATTAAACAATCAATATCAAAAATGCAAAACTCAATGATAAAAAATGCAATCTGCATATAACAAAAATGCAATATATATTGAGATTTTGTTGAATTTGTTGATAAAAGCTGTTTATCAACATGTACCAAAAATTCAAATATAATTATTAAATTTCATCATCCGAATGTCGCACATATGCGATTGAGATGTCGTTGGAATCCTTATAAAGTTATCTTTAATTTGATATATTTTTTGTGAAAAAATAATTTAAATTGAGAGAAGTGCGTAAATTTAAAGATTTGAGATGATTTTGAAAAGAGAGAAAGTAGTTAGTTATAATTACTACATATAGGATTTGACATTAATACCTTTTTAATTTAATTAATAATTATTTAAATTTAAAATATATTACACTTGGCATTATATCAACCACAAGATCTTCTAATCTAATAGTTAAAAATTGGTCTCAATTTTGGATTGCTAATTAGTTAGCAATTGATCACCTAGAGTTTTGATCTATGTAAAACTCATTCTTAATACAAAAATACAGAACCAAGCATACATATGTCATTTTTAGGTCATCGTAAGCTTATTTTTATGTCATTATAATAAGCATGACATAAAATGATTTTAACATGACCTCAAACCCAAATTTTATAATATGACCTAAAACTGCTTTATAATGACCCACTGTGTTTTTCTTTAATTATTGACCATTAGATTGAAAAATCTCATGGTCAGGATTTGGTCTGGATTTTGTATTGAGATGCATTTTTGTATTGATCATTTTCATATATATATATATATATA
>NW_025951788.1:0-4949 GCF_023119035.1 Salvia hispanica
GATTTTTTAATTAATTGTTTTAAAAATTTACACGACAAGAATGGTTTTGATTGAAAAAATTTTAAATTCATTACTCTAGTTGCATGATTAAGTTTATCTCCAATTAACATATATGCATTTAGATAAGAATAATTAGAGTATTGATATGCTCAGCGCTCATTTTGAGCGCCAGCGCTGAGCGACCGTCTCTCTAATCACAATTTTTTACTTTTTTGTAATATAAATATTATTTTTTATTTCTCGAGATAATATGAAATCGCCTCTTATTTCTTATTTTTCAGCGATATTGCGTCATAAAACTCATCTGCACGTTCATCATCACACTCCACAACACAATCTGTTCTGATTTTTTCTTCGAATTGAGATTCCACAACATTTTCTCCAAACTTAATTAAACATAACATCTAGCTTGTAATTTCTTGCATCTCCACAATTTTCAAGAATCTCAAATTTGCGCAGACGGATTTTGATAAATTTTCAAGAATTAGAAATGGGCAAGAAAGAAGAGATTAATCGTAAAAAAATTTCCAAACGAATTGCACACCCAATTGGCAAAGGAACAATCGAATTAAATCTCTATTCATCTGCTGCTTCTTCAGTTTGCCACCCTTAGAATCGAAATTTGTTGAATGTATTCATATTGAAAAAATACTACTGAGAATTATGTGGCGAAACTTGAAAGAGGTGTAGAGAGAGTTCAGAAATTCCGGAGTATATCCATACCGAATAATTGTAAATAAAAAAACAATCATGATTGAGATTTGAGGTGGTGAAAACAAAGAATCAAGAGATAAAAATATTACTTATTATGAAACTGTAAATTAGAAAAATAATAGGAAAAAATGTGATTAGAGAGAGTCGCTCAGCTGGCGCTCAAAATGAGCGCTCAGCATATCAATACTCAGAATAATTAATTTGGTTAAATTTTCCTTAATTAGGTATATATCTATTTAATATTTTAATGTTAGGGTAAATTAGTCACAATGTTATTATGACTTGGAGACATTATGTCTCTAAATCACTACTCTTTCTCAAAATATAAAGAAGTGTATACTTTTGTCGCAAAATTTTGTGATTATTTTTAGTATCTCGAATCTTGAATACTATTAGGAATCTATATTGTTGCCTTTTTCTGAAATATAAATCTTGGTGGAATTCAACTCTTTTTTCTTTTTCTTTTTTGGTAAAGAGAATTCAACTCTTTTCTAGTTGCTGGAAAAAACAATATTTATTCTATAAGTCATCAATTTATGTATATTTTAATATCTCACAAAATTAATAAAATCTCACTAGTTGATAACTTATATTAACAATATCATTAATAATTCACAAAATTAATAAAATCCCATAATAACTTGAAACCAATTCTTGGCCCAAGGCTACTAATTTTATAGAGACTTACTTCAGGTATCATAATAAAGAAAATAATTTCATCGACCCAAAGAACATAAATATAGATGATAAAAAAAAAAAAAGTTGAAATAAGATAAACATTCAAAAATTTGGGCTGCATTGTCACGACCGCGCCTTGCTAAAGATAGCATTGCTCGGTGAATCGTGACTAGGGGAGGGAATTAGGAAGAGGGGATAGAAGGGGATGCAAGAATTAACAATAAGACACACAAATACTTCTCAATAAGATAAAAGAGGTTCACAAGTTAAAGAAAGATCATGAAGATCAAAATAGTGTTTACCACATGCAGGTCGGTCGTCACTAATCATTGTTCTTATGACCTATCTAGTACAAAATATTAAAACAATGCACAACGGAAGAAGTTGTAAACGCATGGCCATACGTGTGAAGACATATGCCACGAGAAGTACGAAGTGCGGACATACGGCGTGGGAGGCCGTAGCGGCCTACGACTGCGCCGTCCGGTTCATGCACGGCGCCAACGCCTACACCATCTTTGTCTACCCAGCGCGCCTCCCTCACCAACATCACCGCCCCCTATGAGCCCGAGTATGAGCTGTCGCCGGACCACTCCGCCGGCGGTGGCTACAATTACGACGCTGGTGGCTACAACTACGACTCCGCCGACGGTGGCTACAATAATATATAGTATTAATAGAAGTAATAATCACATATTTTTAATTCATCTATATAATATTTTAAAGCTATATAGTTAATATTTTTTTCATTTTTCTTTCTAAAGTGTTAGATTTCTTAGCTCAGTTCACTACATAACTAGACAATAAATCCGATTCAGTGGGTTTTTTTTTGCACATTCTTATTCTCAATTTCTCAAAGTAATAAACTATATACGAAAAATTGTAAAAAAAAATACAAGTTTTAGCATTATTGAATTGAAAATAATAATAAAAGGTATAGTAAAAGCTAAATATATATTAAAACTGGCAAGAAGATAGAGTTAGTAAGTTTATTTGAATTTAATAGGAAGAAAGTTAAAATATACTGTAGTATATTATAGATTATGATTAATAAGAAAATTATAAAAAGAAACTCTATTATTTAAACTAGTTCATGGAGTATTTGTTTATTTAAAATTAAGTTATGGATTCGGTATTTCTAAATAAAAAGCTAAACCCTTATATTACAATGACTGAACAATGCTTTCAAAATCTTGATGGTACGTAAACATTTTTTAGAATCGTCCAATAAGATTAATAAATATGAAAATCTTGAATATAAGTGTAAAAGCATGCATTAAGATTTTTATATTAGATGAAAAATAACATTAGATTGTATTAGGCAAAGTATAATTATGGAAAAACATATAATAGAATTACAGCTTATACATTATGTCCTAAAATAATATTCCGTTCAAAAATTAATTCATAATAAAATTTCGTACCAAAATTAGTTAACCTACGATCTCTAAACACTAATATGACAATTATTGAACAACATTAGATTATATTATGCAAAATATAACCATGGAATATAGGAGAATTACTTATATTAATATAGACATTAATTATGTCCTAAAATAATATTTCATTCCAAAAGTAATTCATTGCAAAATCATAAGAAAATATCCCAAAATTAATTATTTTTTTCACATCATTACCAAATTTGTTATTTGTTAACCTACAATCTCTCTATTTAAGCCCCGTTCAATCACAAACATCTTCAAACACAACACTCGACTCTTGTTTTCTAAGAAGTGATCGTCCGCAACGACGGACCCAGGTGGGGTCGGGCGGGGTCGGCCGACCCCACCGTCGGTCCACGAAGGCTTCCGGGAAGCTTCGTATTCCTCCGCCTGACCCACGGTCACTCCGCCTCCCGACCCCACGTATAACAACATCACTTCTATGGAAAATTAGAGAATAATTGGGAGGAGAAGAGAGATATACAGAAGAACCATTGTTGTTAATTAGAAAAGTAACATTTTAATAAGAAAACGAATTTGAATTTGAATTTGAGGATGAGAGCTCTGTTGTAGAAGAGGAGAGCTCTGAACTTGGGAAAAGAAGAAATGAAGAGAGGAGCCGATTTAGTAAACCTAGGAATATTTTTATTATTGATGATACATGATACTCCATTTCATTATATTTTATTTTTAGTGTTTATGCTGTAACTAGAGTATACTAATTAAATGATATTTGATCTTTCACTTTCGCACATAAATGGTACCTGATCTTTATTTTATATCGTTTTTGGTACCCAGTGACAAAAATAACCCTAAATACCAAATATGTGATTTTTTTCATGGAGGATATTTTTGAAAATTTCAATTAAATGGTATTTTCTTCCTTTCTTATTTCTTTTTTTCTTATTTAGTTCCTTATTCTTTCTTTTTTCTCATTTTCTTCTTTCTTTTTAGTATTTTATCTTCCTTTCTTTTTTTCTTTTTTCTCCTTAATTTATGTTTCTTCTTCCTTCTTTGTTCTTTTTTCTTCTTTTTCTTCTTTCTTTAGTGTTTTATACATACATCTTATTGCATTATATAAATAAAAAATAAAATACCTAATTAAATTAATTATTTAAAGTAATTAAATTAATTGAATATTTTTTATTAAATTATTTTATACTCATTTTAAGGTTGAAACACCTAACTAATAATATTCAACTTTTATATCATTACAGTTCACAATGTTAAATTTTTATTAAGGCTATATTGATTAGTTAATAATAATAATAATAATAATAATTATTATTATTATTATAATAATAATAATAATTATTATTATTATATTAATATTACGTGATTCATAATTTATATAATTATACTATAATTATTTATTAATTACTATTAGTTTTTAGTATTATAATAATAATATTATTATAATAATTAAATATAATTATAACTATAATTATATTTAAATATATTTGAATGATATTAAAAATGAATGAATTATTAATTTATAACATCAAAATAATATTATTAATATTGATTAATAATAATAGTATAAAGAATTAGGAGAATGAAAGAAGATATTATAATATCACTTTTGGTACTAATTTTATGGATGCCCAAAATATCCTCTATGACATAAATGGGAAAATATATTTGTTTAAATGGCATTTTGGGAAGAAAATTGCATCAGGTACCAAAAATGTGATTTATAGGTATAAAAAACGATATAAAATAAAGATCAGGTACCATTTACGTGCGAAAGTGAAAGATCAGGTATCATTTATATAGTTCACTCAATTAATTAAGCCAAAAATATTATTCGAGGTAAATTAATTAAGCCAAAAATAGTAGTACTATTACTAAGTAGTACTATTAAATATAGGGTCTTTACTAGTCTATCACAAACTATTAAAAATATTTTCAAGAATTTTCGACTCAAGCATACTATCATAAATTTAGGGTGGAATGTTAATTCTTACCAATAACGAGAGTGTTATATTGCTAACTCATAACTTAATTGTTAACTATAACTAAATAATAGCTATTAGATATTTAAATTAAGAGCTTAGATCATTAATCCCTAAATGTCAATATGATCAACGAAAAACGTCAATAAAACCATAG
>NW_025951789.1:0-1122 GCF_023119035.1 Salvia hispanica
ATGTTAAATACAAGTTTTTCACCTTATATACACTAATTAGGTGAGTTGATGGATTTATCGTAGTTTTGTGATGAAAACAGGTTGAAACGAGCCGAAGCTGAAATTCGAGGAGTTCTCCAGAAGGAAAACCCGACCGGGTGTTTTCCAACTCTCGGAACACCCGGTCGGGTGTTTTGAAGTGGCCTTGTGGACTCCAGGAGGAAAACCCGACCGGGTGTTTTCCATCTCGCGGAAAACCCGGTCGGGTGTTTTGTTACCTACAAATCACCCGACCGGGTGTTTTGCTAATTGCCCTGATTTTCACTCCGAGTATAAAAGGGGTTCTAACTCAATTTAGAACCCTAACTTTTCCCCACGCCCAGAAACAGTTTTTCCACCTTTGAGAGCAGATTGAAGAGACAAAGAGTCCGATTCATCAACAAGTTTGAAGACGAAGACGATTTGCCATTCAATTCACCCTTGGGAGTACTTTTATTAGTTTACTATGTTCAATTCTCTTTCTATGGATTCTTCTTGTGGATTTGTATTGAATATGAGTAGCTAAATCTTTCGTAGAGTTTTGGTGAAGACTACAATGAACGCTTTTGATTAATTCAAGGACTTTTGATTACCTTTGCTCTTGTGATTTCTTTGTTTCGTTCTTGTACCTTTTCAATTCAATTGCTTAGCTACCAATTGGGTTTGTTGACCTAGTTTTGAGTAATCGAGAGATACCTAATTAGGATTGATAAAAGAATGAACAACACCTAGATAATTTGCATTCGAGAGAAGGAATTCTAGAGTGAGGGCTTTAGCCTTTTGTTTTAAGGAGTTAATTGTTGAGTATTAGAAGGAGACTTCAATATTAATGATTAATCAACTGATTAAGTGCACTCGAGAGAGGGCTTAGTCTAGACTAGCGGCTTTCCTAGTAATCCTAGAGACTTTAATTGGGTAATCGAAGTTGTTGATTTGTTCGCATCGTGTTCGTTGTAGTTGGATCCAAGGCTCTACCGTGTTCTCTTATTTGGAACTTTTCTTGGTTGCGTGCTCTTAGCTTGTTTATGTTTATTTGTTTCTCAAAATCAAAACCAACTCTCCGGATTTTCTAGATAGTGTTCTAAATTGCTTCGTAGTACTCAA
>NW_025951790.1:0-11720 GCF_023119035.1 Salvia hispanica
CACTTTTATGTTAGGTTGGTGGAGGATGATGCTCCTTTGTTTTTTCAAATGAGAATGGCACCACATTTGGATTTTGTTTTTCCTGCTATTTACATCTCATTGTTAGTTTGTTACTCATATTTGGAGCTTGTTTTTTCAGCTATTTGCATCTCATTGTTAAATTAAGAATTGACATTGTTATCCCTTTTAATATTTTTAAAATTTTAGTATAATTTACTTGGCATTATTTTAAGAATCCAGCCGTGTGGTGTCATTGATTATTTGATTTTGATTTTGATCGTCGAGGCAACAAATTTGAGAACATTTTCCGTCGCACAGTGGATTGCTAAACTATTGAGTGGATTGGCCTAATCTTAAGGCACAGTGGATAAAGGAACGTTGCCAATTTGCAAGAATATGTTAGGAGTACAGTATACTAGTATCTAATATAGATGGATCAATATAATGATATGTTAATGAGAAGCGACAATAGGAAAAAACAATACTAAGATTTTATGTGGAAAACTCTCTTAAACGTGAAGAGATATGCACTATCACCAAGGTGAGAATACAATAAAAAAAGTTTACAATGATATCTTATACAGAAATTATTAGTACAATTTTTATTTTCTAGGTCCTTGAGTAGTAATTAGACCTTTCACTTTCAAATAGTAAAAATGGCATCTTATGAGTCGATCTCTTCATTCTAGAATCAATATTAATTAATCTTGTAGTTGTTGAGTAAGGGAGCAAAATCGGAATCGAGCGAGCTGATGATCCAATGCGAACCTCCAATTCCCACTGTGGCTGCCTCTTCATCATCCTTAGCCGCGCCTGTGCCTACGCCTCCACCATCCCTGCCATGGTTCGAGCTGCCCGAGGATTTGAAGGCAAATATCTGAAAAGGTTGAATGTGGAAGAGATTCTGGAGATTGCGCAGCCAGTGTGTACTACATGGTGGAGAGTCTGCATGAATCCCGCCATGTGGCACGTTATTCGATTTCATAGTTCTCGTTGCACTAGACACGATGTGATGCACTAGACATGAGAATTGTCTCACACGCCTTAATGAATACCTCCCAAAATCACTAATATGGTTTATATTGTATTGGGTCGCATTAAAATGCTAACTAATTTTTAATAAATTTTTCAATTTTGTAGTATATTAAAAATATCAATACAAAGATATAAGTATATATGAACACAAGACTGTTGATATACTTATGTCTTTGTGTTGATAATTTTAACACACTAAATTGAAAATTCTGGACGTTCTAGATTGGAAATTAGTTAGCATTTGATTACAACCCATGTTGTATGTACTCTTTTGACAGATCAAGTCAGCTCCGATGCCTTACACTCAAAGGGTATAAAAATAAGGAAAATGCTTTGACCGATGCAATCAAGAAACTCCCACAGTTGGAAGAGTTACATCTTATTAAAGCGCCATCACTAAGTGTCGAACAAGTTGAAAGCATTGGCATCTCTTGCCCCATGTTGAAATCATTTACATATGATGAAAATGGTATTGGGAGTGGAAATTTTTGGACCGAGCATGTTGTTGCAATTGGAAAAACCATGCCAAATCTGCGCCATCTCAGAATTCAGACGATGTGGATTGAGAATGAGGGACTAGAAGCCATCCTCAATGGCTGCCCCCACCTTGAGTCACTCGATCTTCGGAGATTGTATGATCTTGATCTAGAAGGAACTCTGGGTAAAAGATGTTCGGACCGAATCAAACATCTGAAGCTTTCTTTTAACTACAGTGAATATCCTGAGTATGAAGATATTGATTATGAACATGAATATGTTAGTGTTGACCTCCTTTGGCCGCCACCTTGATTGTGATCTGTGCTAATTATTGGTGAACTATCATGCTACTATGTTTTTTTTTAAATGCTATATTTGGCAGCATATTTTATTCTATCTTTCTTCTTTCTTTGTTTGGATCTACATTGAGTTTAAATTCACTAATTTTGTCAATTAGTGAAATTAACAACCTTATACAAAATACTACTAGTAATTTTATAGGATGTCGGCTGTGTTGAATCCCAAAGATTTTGAAACCATTATATTTATGGCTAGTAATAGTGCCTGAAACCCGAACCTAAGGTTATAAAATTTTAACCCGATAAAATTATAATTATTAATCAATCTACCAAATGTTTTAGACAATATTGGTTATATTCATATACTATAAAGTATCAGCACGATAAATCATAAAAATGAATCGAACAATATCAAATCAATACACTATTTTGTGTTCGACTTATAATATGACTATGTATCCATAGTATGTATGTATACACTTAATTAACACAATCTTGAATCTTTCTTCGATATATATGTACATGCGTATCAATACAATCATGCTTAGATATCAATGTACTCCCCCCGTCCACGATTTAAAGACCCCTTTTGACTCGCAAGAGTTTCAATGTCTTCGTGTTGACATTAGGTTGTTGACATAATTGTCAGTTATCAATTTAAGATGATTGTCAACCTAACATAACCCTTCCTAATATCAATAAATATACATCAAAATTATATAGAATCTGCTATCAATAAAATAGAATAATATGGAAACAATGAGAAATTTATGAGATCTACTAATTAAGAATTAACAAATTAAAATTACCTTTTTTCCATTAATTTATTAAATTTTAAAATTAGGCTTAATTATAGACCATTGTATATTCAAATCTAATGGTTAATAATTTGTAGTAATAGTTGTTATTACCTAATTGTAGTTATTATTTGATTATATATCCATAACCATGATATACCTAGCTAGGAGTTCACATATTCAAGATGTTGAGCAAGAGAACGAAATCAGAATCGATGATCCAAACTGAACTTCCAATTCCGACGTTGGCTGCCTCTTCATGATCCTCAGCCGCACCTATGCTTCCATTATCGCCACCATGGATCGATCTGCCGGATGATTTGAGGGAGAATATCCTGCTAAGATTGGAGAGTGTGTGCTACAAGTTGGAGAGTGTGCAAGAATCCCGCCATTTGGCGCGTTATTAATCTGGATTGTCGAAATTACGACCCGCCCAACGAATTTAACTGCATTTTCCAACGGTAGACTAAGTCTAAAGTGTTTCTATTGATACATAGGAAATTTAAAGTGGTATAAAGAGACAATACGGGTAAAACGGGCCCGTATCATAGTGTAACTAATTGACAAATTTTGTGAATTTAAATGTCAAGAAACTCAATCGAGATCCAAACAAAGGAATTAGAAGGAGAAAGATAGAATAAAATATGCTGCCAAATAAAGCATTTAAAAAAACAAAGTAGTAAGTACTATCATAGTTCATCAGGTTTATTATCTTCATATGCAGGATATTTGATAACCCAATCACTAACACTGTAGTCAGAAGGAAGCCTCAGATGTTTTATTCGGTCAGAACATCTTTTACCCAGAGCTCCTTCCAGATCAAGACCAAGGCATCTCCGAAGATCGAGTGATTCAAGATAGGGGCAGCCATCGAGAACCGCTTCCAGCCCTTCATTCGTCATTGGTTGCCCCCAAAGTCCGAGATGGTGCAGATTAGGCATGGTTTCTCCAATTGCAACAGCATGCTCAGTGTCAAAGCTTCCCTCAATAGGGTAATCCGTAAGCCAATGATCTATATATGTAAATGATTTCAACATGGGGCAAGACAAACCAATGCTTTCAAATTCTTCTACACTCAGTGATGGCATTCTGATAAGGTGCAACTCTTCCAACCGTGGGAGTTTTTCTATTGCATCAGTCAAACCAATTTCAATTTTCTCAAACCCTGCGAGTGTAAGGCATCGGAGCTGACTTGATCTGTCAAAAGAGAAATAGTAGAGGTAATCTATAAAGTTCATCCAAAATTAGAATGTTTAGCAATCCTTACTAGTTGCCCCCTCTGCAAATTCCATTTCCTTTATTTAAGGGAAAACTTTATTATGTTTCAAATATTATTCTCTACACTCAACCTATCAATTCCTTAATTTCCATCAAAGCTGATTTAAACTAAATATTCATGAGATAAAGTACTAGTTCGACGGTTTTGTGTTATTAAAATAAATAAATTAAAGAACAAAAAAAAAAAGAAAGCAATCGCGAAGCAAGAAAGAGTAGAGAATCATGAATTATACCGGTTGGCGACGTAGTTAAGAAACCCATAATCTTGGTAATAACTGAGAAGCTTTAGGTCGACCAATTGTCCCTCCCTACGATCCACTATGCGATAGCATACGCTAAAGAATTTTCCGTAAGCCCAATCTCGACAATCCAAGTGAATAACGCGCCACATCGTGGGATTTTTGATCACTCTCCACCATGTAGTACACACTTTCTGCGCACTCGTCAGTATCTCTCGAATGGGCAGCCTTTGCAGGATATTCTCCGTCAAATAATCAGGCAGTTCGAGCCATGGCGGCGATGGTGGCGCGGCTGAGGAGGCGGCGGCGTTGCCGAAAAGCTTTGATATTTTGTTAATTAGGGCTGCCATGATTTTCGCCTTTGCAGTGCATACAGAGAGAATCGATTATTAATTTTAGGGTTTCCTCGTTTTTTTAACTATTAATTAATTAATTAGTTAATTAATAAGTTAATGGCAGAGATTATTTAATTAGTATCGTGATTAATAATAAATAGATTATTATTTGTTTCAGTAAAATTGAATTTTATAATGTTAATTTGGGTGATTTAATATTGATTAATGCCTCTAATAACTAGAGATTTGGCTATGCTGGGTAACTCATTTCACCAGTTTTATGTTTTGTTTCCTTTAATTTTTAATAAATAATATATAATACCAATATGATTTGAAAAACACGATAATATTTTTCCTTGATTATAACCCTAGGCCAACAGTTAATCATCCCACAAATTAATTATCCCACAAATTTTAAGGGACTTCTAACCTAAGTCCAAAAGTAAAACATGGATGGGCCGCCGCCTTTTTCTCCAACTTACAAAACATGGGAATAACCTTGTTTACTTATCTACATATGCACCGAACCCTAAAAATCGAATATGTTGAGCATGGCCGCCTCTTCATCCACAGCTGCGCCATGGACCGAACTGCCTGACGATTTGACGGTGAATATCCTGCAAAGGTTGGACATCGCAGACATAGTAATGGGTGCGCAGCTAGTCTGCAGTACATGGTGGAGAGTCTGCAAAAATCCTGCCATGTGGCGCATGATCGAGCTAAAGCTTGATGGTTTTGAAGTGGATAACTTCCTAAACTACATAGTTCAGCGGTATATAATATATAATCATTCTTTCCACCTGATGTTTGCTTTACCTTTTTGTGTGATTTAGTATTTTTTTTATTTTAAGGTTAATTGCCAAAAAAAAACCTTGAAGTTTTAGTCTAATTTATTCTTTTGACAGATCGAGTCAGCTTCTACGCCTTACACTCAAAACCAATTATACAATAATGACTGCTGAGGCACTAAAGAAACTCCCACAATTGGAAGAGTTGCACCTTATCACGACGCATCGCCTCAGTCCTGAAGATTTTGAAACCATTGGCTTCGCTTGCCCATTATTGAAATCACTCACATACACCAACCGTTGGGTCTCAAACGACGAATATAGTTTAATCAGGACTAGAAGCTCTAGGTGTTATCAGGATATCGGATTTTCACAACAAGCTGTAGCAATTGCAAACACCATGCCTAATTTGCGACATCTCCGACTTTCTGGATATTTTTGTTTGGGGAATAAAGGACTGGAAGCGATTCTCGATGGATGCACCCACCTTCAATTGCTTCATCTCGGGGAATGCCCTGGTTTTCTACCAAGTGCTCTATACAAAAGATGTTATGAGCAAATAAAAGAGTTCTCACTTTGACCATTAGTATATTATAAGAAAAATTATTGAGTTAAGATGATTCAAACTTATGTAATGAAAATGTAGAACGACTTTTGTATAGGTTTACTCGAGGTAGAAAAATTAAGAAAATTGGATTGCTTCGATTTGTGAGTTTCACTTTTGGATTTTTGATTTGTGGATTTTATTACTGCATTTTTGTGATTGTCGAAAATTTCTATTCTAGTTATTTTAATCTTGTGACTTGTTATCCATGATAATTGACACGAGCAAATCATTAATTAGACGCTGCCCGATGATTTAGATTGGTTCATTGTTCAAAGTGCAGCTGAATTGCAGATATATTTAAGGTGAAGCCTCTGAACTTCAATTTGTGGCAGTATCAGTTTTTTGGATTGGATAATGGAACGGATGGTTAACTATGATAGTGATTCTGAATTTGTTCATGGTTGCTTTTGCTGTGATGATATTCAAGGTGAATATTATTAGTTTTTCTGTGATGATTTGATGGTTATTACTATTTGTAGTCTTGAATGTTCTAATGAGATTTTGTTGGAGGTTTCATTATATTGTATCTCCCAGTTTGCTTGGTATGTAGTGAGATATCAATGAACCCCTTTCTGTTTTTTATTAGTAGCATTGTACAGCTTATGTCTCTCACCTTATTTTTGCATGCAATTGGAGCTATTCTCGATGTCTAATCTGCGCCATCTTCAACTTTTTGGAAAGCGGATAGAAAATAGGGGACTGGAAGCAATTCTCGATGGATGCCCCCACCTCGAATCACTTGATCTTGGGAGATGCTATGGTCTTGATATGCAAGGGGCTCTAGTCAAAAGATGTTCCGAGCAAATAAAAGATCTGAGGCTCTGTCCGGTGTCTCCACCCTCTATCAGATATCTAGGTGAGGATTACGACAGTGATTCGTCATTTTATTATTCCAGTGATAGAGATGAAGAGTCCGGTGTCTCCACCCTCTATCAGATATCTAGATGGGGATTATGACAGTGATTCATAATATTATTATTCCAGTGATAGAGATGAAGAATATGATAGTTTTCATTATGAATATCATTAGTGGAACCAAACCGAGTTGAGGAGTATTTAGGTTAACCATGTCACCATGACAGATTTTGGAAAATTTGCCGCTTTGCAATGGATCGTAGCGAGGGACAATTGGTCGAGCTAAAGCTTGCCGGTTTTGAGGCGGATGGCTTCCTAAACTACTTAGCTCAGCGGTATATATATCATTCTTCCCATTTTATGTGTTTGCTTTAGCGTTTTGTGAGATTCGGTGATTTTTTAACTAACGAAAAAAAACCATGAATGTTGGTCAATTTTAGTCTAATTTGTTATATTTTAATTAACATATCAAGTTAGCTTCGGCGCCTTACACTTAACAACTATGATACAACAAAGACTGTTGTAATTGAGGCACTAAAAAAACTCCCACAATTGGAAGAGTTGTCCACAAAATTTTGAAACCATTGGCTTCGCTTGCGCAATATTGAAATCATTCACATACACCAACCGTTGGATTTCAAAACCCGAAAATAGATCAATCATGATTAGCACTATCGACTCTATGTATTATACGGATCCCAAAATTTTCAACGAGCTGTAGCAATTGGTAAAACCATGACTAATCTGTGCTATCTCGGACTTTCTAAATATTTTCGGATGGGGGATAAGGGACTGGAAGCGATTGCCGATGGCTGCCCTAACTTCGAATCACTTGATCTCGTGGGATACTGTGGTTTTGATAAAAAAGAGGGCGTTGTCGAACGATGTTATGATCAAATAAAAGATGTGAGGCTCTGTTTCATACAGCCTTCCAATATCAGGTATTTGTGTTGGGTTATGAATAAAATCTAATCGGCATTATGATTAATAATATTAGGATTGAGGATTTTGATTCTACTGGATACATTTCTAGTTTTTCCTATTCTACTTTTTTCTTAATAGTTTTGGCAGGTTGTCCCTAGGGGCAACTGTTGATGGTTTCATGGCAATATAATTTATCAATCATATTATAACAAGCTTTTACAAAAGTTAATTTATAGACTCTAAATTAGGCAGAATTGAACCTCTAAACCGTAGATTGAAAAGTAGTCACCTTAATTCAATATTTTTCTCATCCTAGAACAATTGCATTTTAAAATATCCATACAACGCAATTGTGAACAAGTGGGATCGTTTTGGTCAAAACGGTATTTCTTTTGTGCGTATAATTATCTTTATCAGTGAAAATTAGAGCAAAAGAATACACAAAATTAAAGTGAAAATTAGATCATGATCTGGAGATCATACTTAGTTCTTAAATTAATACAATATCAAATAATGAAAAATCTCGTCAGAAATCAGAATAAGACAGTTTTTGAATATTTAAATATAAAAACAAGAATGAATATATTGAAAAAATATAGTAAAAGAGAAAGAAAGACGATTATATTATATCTTCCATATCATATCTCTTCCAAACCATATCTATTGAAAATATTTAAGCTGATTGCTCTGTAACTGTGATTATATTGAAAATTAACATTATAAAAACTCCTTCAATTCATTCCCAACCCTAGAAATCGAAGATTTGAGCATGGCCGCGCTTCCACCATCGCCGCCATGGACCGAACTTCCCGACGATTTGATGGAGAATATCCTGCAAAGGTTGGACACCGAAGACATAGTAATGGGTGCGCAGCTAGTGTGTAGTACATGGTGGAGACTCTGCAAAAATCCTGCATTGTGGCGCGTGAATGATCTGATACAACGAAGTTACACGGCCAGGAACATCTGCCGTTGCGGGCCCCACAAACTTGGGAGCTTTTGCGATTGCACAGCTGACAGATTTTGGAGCATTTGCCGCTTTGCAGTGGATCACAGCGAGGGACAATTGGTCGAGCTAAAGCTTGCCTGTTTTGAAATGGGTGGCTTCCTAAACTACCTAGCTCAGCGGTATATAATATATAATCATTCTTTTCCATCTGATGTGTTTGCTTTACCTTTTTGTGTGATTTTAATTTTATATTTTGTTCTCAGTATTTTGTAATTATAATCATTATATTTTTTGTGTCCGTCGCATAGTCCACCCCATTGTGTATGGCCTCACAACAAGTTGTAGCAATTGATAAAACCATGCCTAATCTGCGCCATCTTCGAGTCTCTACACGGCTGGTGGGAAAAAGGGAATGTGAATATGATAGTGAGTGTGATGGTAGTACTTATAAACCTAATGTGATTGTGATTTGTGCTTATTTTAAAGATTTTGATGAATATGTTTTTATAGTCGTTTTCACTTTTATGTCAGGTTGGTGAACTATGATTCTAGAATCATTATTAATTTACCTTGGAAACGATTGTCAATGACTGCCCACACCTCAGAATCACTTGATCTCCAGGGATTTTGATTGTTACTGGCTACATTTCTAGTTTTCTATATTCTATGTATATATCTATTTTTGTTGAATAGTTTTGGCAGGTTGTCCCTTGGGGCAAATGTTATGTTTCATGGCCTTCAAATTCACCTAATTTATAAATCATATTATAACAAACTTGTACAAAAGTTAGTTTATGGACTTTGAAAATCATCTTCAATATTGTGTTATACATATACTTATAGACCAAAGTCATCATTCACAACAAATCATGTGCTGATATATCATATCTATACGAAATAAAAGATTTAGTTTGTAATAGATATCCATTCGGGTTATATTCAATTTATGTGTATTTGATTGTTTTTAATTGATTAATTCATATCATATCTGTTGCACAATCTCTATTTAATTATGTATATTTACTATATCAAATTCATATAATGATAATGTGATTTTAAATTTGCATACTTGTTAACTTAAAAAGGAAAGCTCGTCTGCTTTTAATTGTCATGTGAGAAAATTTACATAGAAAAATAAATTAACTTAAAAAGGAAATCTTATTTTCCTTTTTATTTTCCAGATAAGAATTTTAAATTATATCAATATTGAAGTTTAATAATTACTCCTATTATTTTATTATAAAATAAATTTTACAAACATTTGATACAAGTGTCGTGTTTTGCTAGCAATTAATGAAATTTGCCATCCAATCTTATGAGGCCAAATACCATTTTTTAATGAAATTAGCCATCCACACTGAAGTGGCATATATCATTTAATGAAATTTGGCACCCATACTTATGCGTCATATACCATTTAATGAAAGTTGACTCTTAATAAAAAAAAATTCTTCAATCATCATTACAACATTCCATTATTGATTCTAACTTCCTCTTTAATTTATGGAGTATATCCTACATGACATTTTGTGAAATCAAAATACAATTCCTGACCCCGCATTAATTCTACAAGGTCAAGAACATATGATATCTCATGTCTTTATACTTTTTAGAGTAATGTTAATTTTGGTTATAAATATATGATCAAAATATGAATTTGTTCTAAAATATTCACTTTTTGAAAAATAGGTCCATGACCAATGAAAATATCGCTGAAGTAGTCCTTGTTTTGATAGTTCCGTCAAAAAATTAACGGTCAACACTTATTGCACAGTGGCATGGCCATTAGTTTTTTGACAGAACCATCAAAAAATGACCAACTCCAACAAGGATTTCATTTGTCATGTACCTATTTTTAAAAAAGTGAATATTTTGGACCAAATTCATATTTTGGTCGTATGTTTAGGACCAAAATTGACCTTTACTCAAATTTTTATAAGAATATTGAATTATAACATAGATTAAGCATTGACAAATATATTAATTACTAATAATCATATATATCAACACATTTATTAATTAATAGACAATTGTCGGCTAAACGCAGGGAAAATGACGTCAGTGATAGGCGCGCGACAATTGAGATCTCATGCGAATGACAACGACACTTGACCAAACGATGCACACATATCAGCATGTCTATTAAATAGTTGATAATCATGTAAGTTAACACGTGTATTGAGTAATGGACAACGACAGTTAAATACAAGACATAATGAAATACACCAACCACAAGTAGTGTGACAACCGAGATCTCACGAGAATGATGGCAACACTTGACTTACGCTACACGTAAAGATTTATTTTAACAATTATTAATTGTGAAATTGAGCGTAGTGAGGAGCATTTGTCTTAACATAAACACGATACAAGAATGACCTAAGTTTTACTTGATCATACGACTATGTACGAAGATTTTTTAAGACCTATTGATTACAAACAGAGCATTGTAAATATTAGTTGTCTCAACACATGTATAATCATACCAACACGTGTATTAACTAATGGACAAAAAGGTAGTTAAGCGCAAGGCGAATTAGAAGACGCCAACCCCATGTAGTGCGATAACATGGGATCTCATGCTAATGACGACGACACTTGAATAGATGACACATACACATCAACATATTTATTAAAAATGGATAATCATATAATTCAATACATTAATTAACGAATACGTAAAAACAACTAAACAAGATACAAAAGGGAAGACACCAACCACTAGCAACCACTAGATGCATGTACATAAAGAATTTTTGTGAGAACTTTTGATTGTGAAATTGCGCGATGTAGAACAAGATATCATAACGTCTTCAGTCATACTCGATCACACGAGTGTGACATCTTTCGTACTGACGAAGTTAGTACTATTATTAGGCACTCTTATTTCGGTACAAGAATTTATAATAATCTTAGCATTCTTTTCGATAAATTCACTATTGAATCAATGGAATTATGTAGTACTACCTACTAGTGCTTAATTAGAAAATGAATCTTGGAAGCAAGAGGGAAATTAAAAGAAATTGAAAAAAATTCAAAAAGTTTCCTTAAAAAAATTCCCGTTTTCAAGTACGCGCCAAAGCCCCAAATTCCTCTTCTATAAATTTGAGAATCCAACAACCAAACCACACTATTCA
>NW_025951791.1:0-12999 GCF_023119035.1 Salvia hispanica
GGAATGAAGTATGTGTAGAAGCATTTGAAGTACATAATGAAGTAATAAACCTATATAATGAAGTAAAATGGGCTTGTAATGAAGCCGAAAAAATTTTCACAGCAGCACATCTCATCAAAAAAACTAGATCTAATGGCCCAGATTTGATCTCTAGTTCGGTCTTTAAAATTGGTTCGACATTGATCACAACTCTATATATATATGTATATATATATATATATATATATATATATATGAGGGGGGTTGTAATCAAATGCTAACTAATTCCCAATCCAGAACCCAGAACTTCAACATTATGTTGGAAATTTCTCAACATATAGATATAACTTTATCAACATAACATGTAAATTTAAATCTCAACACAAAGATATAATTTTATCAACACAAATCTATTGAGAAAGTTTTGTCTTTGTGTTGATAATTTTAATACATAATATTGAGATAGTTCTGGGTTTTGGATTAGAAGGTTGGTTTTATTTTAACGCGACCATAATATTGAGATAGTTCTTTGTAGATGCTATATAGTATAGCTTCCATCTGCGAATTCATACCCCGGTACATTATCATTGGTATATCGTACATTATCACTGGTATTTCGTACATCACTCTCCGACGGGGTATGGATTTGTGAATTTGTAGATGCTATATAGTATAGCTTCCATCCGCGAATTCATACCCCGGTACATTATCATGGGTATATTGTACATTATCATTGGTATATCGTACATTATCATGCTATATAGTATAGCTTCATCCGCGAATTCATACCCCGGTACATTATCATGGGTATATTGTACATTATCATTGGTATATCGTACATTATCACTGGTATTTCGTACATCACTCTCCGACGGGGTATGGATTTGTGAATTTGTAGATGCTATATAGTATAGCTTCCATCCACGAATTCATACCCTGGAATTCATACCCCGGTACATTATCATGGGTATATTGTACATTATCATTGGTATATCGTACATTATCACTGGTATTTCGTACATCACTCTCCGACGGGGTATGGATTTGTGAATTTGTAGATGCTATATAGTATAGCTTCCATCCGCGAATTCATACCCCGGTACATTATCATGGGTATATCGTGCATTATCATGGTTATATCGTGCATTATCACTGGTATTTCGTACATCACTTTCCGTCGGGGTATGCATTTGTGAATTTCGTAGATGCTATATAGTATAGCTTCCATCCGCGAATTCATACCCTGGTACATTATCATGGGTATGTTGTACATTAAAGCTTGAGACTTGTACATTAAAATACAATTTTCATACATTAACATCATGTACTAATAGAACATAATGTACAAATATAACTACATCATGTATCGAAATCATGTATAATTGTGCTTTACCATTTTTACCCTTTTCGATTATTTTATTAATTTTTAAATTCCACGTGGCTTCCATATCAACCATCAGATCACACCTAATCAATGGATGAGATTAGTTTTCCTTTTTAACAGATTTTTACACATTAATTTGAATACACCCCTATATATATATATATATATATATATATATATATATATAGTATAGGGGTGCGTTAGGCTCCTTTGCACCCTAAGTGTCATATTTCCTTCTTAATCTCAACCCTTGGATCCTTGAATTGGATGATTGTGATCAATGCATTATTAGTCGATAATGTTGCATTATTAGCTGCTGTGCATTATTAGAATGAAAATGTGCATTATTAGTCTATAATGTAGCATTATTAGCCGCTATGCATTATTAGAATGAAAATGTGCATTATTAAATGACATGTGGCATTAATCTAACCGTCAGATGACAAAATCGTGTGGCTAGGATTAAGAAGGAAAAAAGACAAAAGATATGAAAATGATTTGTATAC
The DNA here is from genome assembly GCF_023119035.1 of Salvia hispanica. NCBI lineage: Eukaryota > Viridiplantae > Streptophyta > Magnoliopsida > Lamiales > Lamiaceae > Salvia > Salvia hispanica. Next base: position 1,870 of record NW_025951791.1, read on the forward strand.
ATCCTTATAGGGGCACACTATGGTGCCACCATAGATAAGTAACACCATAACACCAATATACACCCTTAGATCCGGAAATCCAATGCCCAGGATTGAATTTCGCGAAAAGAATTGAGATCGCTGTCTAGTGTATACGGAATTGCTGTCGGGGGCATTTTAGTCATTGAACTTGAACCAAATCAGAGATATCCCCAAAATTAGTGTCATTCTCTACATCTTCTCTCTCTCCACGCAGCCATTACTCTCTCTTCAACAATTTTCTCTTCAACCATCTGCTATTAACAATTGAGAGAGACCCTAAATTCATGAAATCCCACCGCCTCCGCCTCTACACCGTGAATCGGTGATTTTCAGCCACCACACTTAGAGAATCGGCGATTTTCGGCAACCGCTACGCCGTGAATCGGCGATTTGTGCTAATTTAGGGAATTCCGAACGCCTCTACGACGTGCATTCAAAAATTCATCAAACCTGTAGCCACTAAACAACAAAATCAGTCCACAACTACAAGGTTTTAGGTTTTTTCATTCACAAGGTATGTTGATCGGATTCTGGTTGGTGTTGATCGGAATAGGTATCGAGAATGATATTGTGTTTGTGTATGCAGATTAATGTATGTGTTTATCAAATTTTGTTCCTGTTTCCTTGATGTTGCTGCGAGATTTAAGTATTATTCATTCAATCCCTGCCTTGTTTAATGTTGATTGGTGTTTGTTTGCTAAATTTATTGTTTGGATCTGAGGCTTTTGTGAGATTTTGGCTAATGTTTTGGAAAACCTAAACGAATGAGCTGCGCTCGGTTAGGAAACCTAGATCAGCGAGCTACTGTAACCAAGCGATGTGCCATCAATTTTTAATCAATTAATCGCGTTTTGTTGATGATTTGGTTGTCGATTAGTTGTTGTATTGTATACACCTGTATTTTTTTGGATGTTGCTTGTTTGGTGGACAATATTTGATTGATATTCTTAGTTTAACGCAGCGGGAGAACAATTATAATGGCAAGGAAAAGAAGATAAGGATAGAGTCGGATGAGGAAGAGGCTTAACGGAGCATTAGTAGAAGGAGCATGGACGAGGAGGAGGCTGAAGCGAGCCATAGTCGAAGGATATGGATGAGGAAGAGGTTGAACAAAGCGGGAACAGAATGAATGTACAGAGTCTGTACAACACAATATGAGAGAGAGTGAAGCAAGATGTTTAGGTATTGGAACTTAATTTCATACGTAATTTTGCATCATATTGTGCTACATCTTGTTGTATCGTGTTCTATGAATTGCTTTTGTGCATCTTGGATTTCTAGATTCATACATTTCATCTTTTACAGTATTGTAGTGCATTATTTTGTGAAGTGTAGACCATTAACAGTATTGTTTGTTATATATTGTTTATCACCAAATATTGCAGTTCATAATATACAGTATTGCAGTGCATCATTTGCAGTATTGCAGTCCATTATTTTGTAAAGTGCATAGCACTTGCAGTATTGCAGGTTTTATAGTGCACTGCATCATTTAAAATATTGCAGTATTGTTTATCAATTTTTGTTTTTTAGAGTTGCATGTTTTTATAATGGAAATACTCTTTTATTTTGTAGTGTTGGAGAACAAGAAAGGACCGATAGATGTTGAGAAGATGGTCGTGGACTACCATAAACCATCACCAATGAATGAAATCTTGGTGTTTTTGAACATGAATTCTGATTTGGTTGATGTTTTTTCTTAGTAACTTCTCGTACTGAAACATGGAGGTTATATTTTGGTCTAGACAATGTTGCTGACATAATCTAAATTGGCTTTTTTTGTAGTTGTTTTGTTTTCTATTACTTAAAAAATGTTTGCATGCTTAAGATTAAATCTAATTAAGGTATATGTCACTAAATTGTTCGCGTCAACAAACACTAATTACTGAAATAGAATGCAACTTGAGAAATTAGTAAAGTAATAGATTGAAGCAAATAATGTACTGTGCAATCTTTCATTAAACTACATCAGTAACAAAATTATGAAATAATATGTAAACTGCAATATTGGTATAATAACACTGCAATATTCAATGAATAACCCTGCAATTATGTAATGTAAAAATTTGTACTTAAAAAGGTTTGAATTACAACAAAATGAACACCAATTCCTACGGTCATGGTGACCTAATTCTTCACATTTTTTACATGATGTAATGATTTGCTGTTCAACTTCACACCGACGTAATAAGTTGAACAAATAATGTGGTGTGCAATCATTTCATTAAACTACATCAGGAACAAAAATTATTACAATAATATGTAAACTGCAATATTGTCGTAGTAACACTGCGATATTTAATGAATAACACTGCAATCTGGTAGTGTAAAAATTTGTGCTTAAAAAGGATTGAAGTAAAACAAAATGAACTAGTTGTTCTGTTTTCTCTTTCGTTTGCTACAATTCGTAGAGTCATGGTGAACCAATTCTCTACATTTTTTGTACCGACATAATGATTTGTTGTTCAACTTTATAGTTTTCCTTGATGGACACCAAACGGCTAGCAAAATCACTTGTCGAACCTCTGGTCTTCACAATTGCTGCTACAACCGACTTTTTGATAAAATAGAAATCTCAGGGATTGTTGTCAAAAGACTTTTCCCAAGAATGAGGATACATGAGCCGGACTGCAGTATATAATTAGGTGAACGGCAATATGTGATACATAAAACAACAGTTAATACATACAAAATGCATAATACAAAAACAGAGTATTGTCATAAAATCATAGATTAATGCTCTGCATTACGCCTCATGAAATCGAACATTACTCTTCTACCAATATTGAACATAACTAGAAACATATTCTACTAAACAAGTACTCATCGAAAAAATCAAATCTAACAAAATCAAAACTACTCTTCAACCAAAATCAAACAACACTCATCAACTAATATTGAACATAAATAGAAACATACTCCTCCAAAATTGATCAATAATCGTCAAAACACACAACAAATTAATCCATCGTCAAAATCTTCCATTAATTAACCATTATTTTGCAGCAAAAAATGTCGATGCTCACCTTATGGAAAAACATCCATATCAAAATTGATGATCGAGTCGCCCATATTCGTATGAATTTGTGGAATGAATTGTAGAAACCTATGAACATAACACGATCTGGAGGTTTCTCAGTTGTCAAATTAGGAGTGAAATTGAAGAATTGCATATTCGAAATCCAATTGCAGAAAACGAATTGGGGAGAAATCGAATTGCTGAATCTGGATTCAAAATCAGATTAGATTTAGGATTGAAACTCGATTTCAATCTACAGAATCTGGATTGAAAATACTCGTGAATTTGGTTGAATCTAGCGTGAAATTGGAATGAGAAAATGATGTAAATTGGAATGAGAAGAAATGAAAATCAACGTGATTTGTGTGAATCACATAAGAATAGGAATTTCCTATTTTACCCCTCAGCATTTTAATGGGTTCAACATAATTATAATCAGCTGCCACATGGCAGCTTAATAATCACACGATTTCCAGATCCAACGGTCTAAAATGGTGGTATGGTGTCATTATAATAAGTGTTGTCATTTTAACACATCCTTATATATATATATATATATATATATATATATATATATATAGGGATGTATTCAGGTCAGAACGCTAAGTATAAGTAAAACTCAAAACACTTGCAGTCCATTGGATCATATGATCTAATGGTTAGATTAATGCCACGTGTCATCTAATAATGTAGAATTTTAGACTAATAATGTAGCTCGGATAATAATGTAGCAATTTAGTTGAATAATGTAGCATTTTAGTTTAGAAATGTACAGTTTTAGTCTTACAATGTAGATTTCTAGTCTAATAATGTACCTCGCCTAATAATGTAGATTTTTAGTATGATAATGTAACAAATCACAACCATTCAATCTAATGATCCAAGGGCTGTGATTTGTGCTGTGTTTTACACTAAGATGCTGTAAGGACCCTAACACACCCATATATATATATATATATATATATATATATATATATATATATATATATAGTCCTATTAACCACAAATCCACCCTTAAAGACCGAACTAGAGACCAAATTAAGGCCACTCATTTTTCTTAATCTTATAGTTATGATTAATTTACAATTAATTTAATATTTTATTAAATAAAAACGTTTTTTTTTAATTTTTTTTATATATATATATATTTTTAATTTTTTTAAATTATTTTTTAAATTTTTTTATAATTTTTTTATAATTTTTTTATTCGATAAAAACTTGATGGAGTAAATAATGAACTATATTCACTACATAATGAACTAAATGAATGTATGTTATGAACTTATTACTTCATTCAGTCGTGCTATTACTTCATTCAATTAGTTTATTACTTCATTTATTAATGCTATTACTTCATTCTATTAGTTTATTACTTCATTCTGTTAGTTTATTACTTCATTAAGTCATGCTATTACTTCATTCCATTAGTTTATTACTTCATAATGTGTTATGACATAATTATCTTTCAGTTTGGTTTAGGGTTATTACTTCATTCCGTTAGTTTATTACTTCATTCAGTCATGTTATTGTTATGAGCTTATTACTTCATTCAGTCGTGCTATTATTTCATTCCGTTAGTTTATTACTTCATTTATTCATGTTATTACTTCATTCTGTTACTTATTACTTCATTCCGTTAGTTTATTACTTCATTCAGTCATGTTATTACTTCATTCCATTAGTTTATTACTTCATAATGTATTATGACATAATTATCTTTCAGTTGGGTTTACAGTTATTACTTCATTTCGTTAGTTTATCACTTCATTCAATCATGTTATTACTTCATTCTATTAGTTTAGTATTTCATTCCTTTAGTTTATTACTTCATTCAGTCATGCTATTACTTCATTCAGTTATGTTATTACTTCATTTCATTAGTTTATTACTTCATTTTATTATTTTATTACTTCATAATGTGTTATGACATAATTATCTTTCAGTTGAAGTAAATTCAATATATAATGAATGCGAAAAATTATTTCATAACATATATTCATTTAGTTCATTATGTAGTGAATATAGTTCATTATTTACTCCAGCAAGTTTTTATTGAATAAAAAAAAAATTCAAAAAAATTAAAAAAATTAAATTTTTTTAAAAAAAAAATTAAGAAAAATATTTTTTTTTAAAATTAAAAAAAAAAATGTTAAAAAAAATTAAAAAGTTTTTATTTAATAAAATATTAAATAAATTCTAAATTAATCATAACCATAAAATTAAGAAAAATGAGTGACCCAAATTTGGTCTCTAGTTCGATCTTTAAGAAGGGTTCGACATTGATCACAACTCTCTCTCTCTCTCTCTCTATATATATATATATATATAGGGAGATGATCAAAATAAGAATGCATTTAAATCCAGAAATGCAGCCCAAATCTTGGCCCTAGGATTGGATGATCTAAGGGTCAATAATTAACTAGAATAGTGATATAGGGCAAGTACCCCTTAAGTATATAACTAGAGAACAAATCTCAGCCACAATATCAAGAAATCAAGGGCTGATACTTGGTCATGTATTTGATCCAGATTTTACTTCACTATAAGAATGAATTGGTTCACTATAAGAAGGTGGGGGTAAAATAGTCATTTAACAAATGAAATTGGGGTTAAACTTGAATTCCTCTCTCATTTCCAAATTCTCCTTTTGCCCTCCATCGCTCTTCTCCTCTTCTCTAAACCTCAAATTCTCACAAAACGCCGATTCACTTCGTCGTCGTCGTCGCCTCATTCCGTTTTCCTCAACATCCAATTCTCTCATTCCGTCATCGAATAACGGATTCAAATCAGAAAATTTTTTCAAAATGCAAGTTGTCCTACCAATTTTGAATTCATTTTTTATTATTTCTTCAACTGATTTAGATTTCATTTTTTAAGGTTTTAAACGTTAGAAGAAAATACAACCGAAGGTCTCGACGGAATACTCCAAGGCTCTGATCGTGAGTCATTCCTATTTTTTATTTTGAATTTTAATTTACGATATTTCTATGTAGAAAATGTGATTCTAAATGCATATTATTTATAGTGATGTATATTTTGTTTAACTGTAGAAACTGAAGTATATTTTGTGTAATTGAAGTACCTATTCTTTGTTTATAGTGATGTATATTTTGTTTATAGTGAAGTATGTAAGCCTATTTTACCTATATTGTGATAACATGATTACAGTGAAGTGCTTATATGATTATAGTGATGTATATTTTATTTATAGTGAAGTATGTGAGGTGATCTAGTAGTATATTTTGTTTATGGTGAACTAGTAATATATTGTGCATATAGTGAATGTTTAAGGTGAAATATTTTACCTTTATAGTGAACCAAATTATGGTTATAGTGAAGTATATGATGCATGCCTTATAGTGTTCTGTTTTTACATTTCGGTGAAGTATATTGAGCATATAGTGAAGTATATTGTGGTTAAAGTGAAGTATTCCGTGCTTATAGTGCACTATTTTTTTATTTCAGTGAAGTAAAACGTGCTTAGAGTGAAGTGTTTGTAATCCGTGTTTATAGTGCACTATTTTTACATCCCAGTGAAGTAAAATGTGCATAAAGTGAAGTATTCCATGATTAGAGTGAAGTGTTTGTGATGCATGCTTATAGTGAATCTATTTTTTTTCATCTCAGTGAAGTAAAATGTGCACATAGTGAAATATTCAATGGTTAGAGTGAAGTATTTGTGATGCATGCTTATAGTGATCTGTTTTTTCATTTGAGTGAAGTAAAACGTGCTTAGAGTGAAGTATTCCATGCTTAGAGTGAAGTGTTTGTGATCCTTGCTTATAGTGCACTATTTTTCATTTCAGTGAAGTAAAACGTGCTTAGAGTGAAGTGTTTGTGATCCGTGCTTATAGTGCTCTATTTTTTCATCTTAGTGAACTAAAATGTGCATAGTATGAAGTATTTCATGGTTAGAGTGAAGTGTTTGTGATGCATGCTTATAGTGATATGTTTTTTTCATCTCAGTGAAGTAAAACGTGCTTAGAGTTAAGAATTCTATGTTTAGAGTGAAGTGTTTGTGTTCCTTGCTTATAGTGCACTATTTGTTTATTTCAATGAAGTAAAACGTGCTTAGAGTTAAGTATTTCATGGTTAGAGTGAAGTGTTTGTGATCCATGCTTATAGTGCTCTATTTTTTCATCTCAGTGAACTAAAATGTGCATAGAGTGAAGTATTTAATGATTAGAGTGAAGTGTTTGTGATGCATGCTTTTAGTGATTTATTTTTTCATCTCAGTGAAGTAAAACATGGCTAGAATGAAGTATCCAATGGTTAGAGTGTATAGAGCGTAAAGTGAACTAATAAATGTTAAGAGTGAAGTGTTTTACCTTTGCAGTGAACCAGTTTATGCTTAGAGTGAGGTATACGATATATGTCTTATACTACCTCCGTCCCCCAAAATTTGCTACACTTTGACCGGACACGGGTTTTAAGAAATGTAATGGTAAGTGAGTTGAAAAAGTTGGTGGGATGTGGGTCCTACTTTTAAAGTATTAGTTTTATAATAAAATGTTAGTAGGAATGAGTTAGTGGAATATGGGGTCCACTACTAAAAATGGTAAAAGTGAAGTGTATCAAATTTTTAGGGACGGACCAAAATGGTAATATGTATCAAATTTTCAGGGACAGAGGTAGTAGTATTTTGCGTTTTCTAATTTCAGTGAAGTGTATATACCTTAGAGTGAAGTATATGATGATTGTTACTATGGTGAGCGGGAACAAGATTGGAAATGTATATCCTAAAAGAAGCAGCAAGGGAATACTCCAAAGGCTAAGATCAAAGAATTGCAGCGCATTAATGTTGTTGGAAGCAAACCATGAGTCATTGAATAACTTGGCGAAAACATCAAAACATTATCAAGAATGTAGCAACAACATGAATATAGATGTGGAAAAATGATTGTAAACTACAAGCATTCATCACCATTTGTATGAAACTGATATGGTTCATAATATGTGTCATTTAGTTCAATATAAAGCTCATCCGTTTCAATAAAATTCAATATTATGTTAGACTATTTATCACTGCAGAGCATATTTGCTTCACTATTGAACATATTTACTTCACTGTAATTCACTGTAAAGTTATTATACTTCACTATAAGCATATAATAGTTCACTATATGCACAATATACTTCACTGTAGTGTAAAAATAGTAAACTATAAGGCATGTTCAATTTACTTCACTATATGCACAATATACTTCACTAAAAATGAAAAAAAACAGTATACTATAAGACATGCACAATATACTTCATTTTATACTCAATATACTTCACTATATGCAATATACTTCACTTATTAGATCACAACTTAAAATTGTGATCTAATAAGTTTTGGTATGAAGTGAACAACTATCGTAGTGAACTAAAACAAGTATGTAGTGAACTACACGTATGTAAGAAGTGAACTAAAAACAAGTTTGCAACAAAATAAACTCACTTAACATGTTGTTTATAGTGAAGTAAATGCGATGCTTGATATTTCAGTGAATAATATTGTTTATAGTGTACCGATTTTCATTCTAGTGAAGTATAATGAAAGTATAGTGATGTATATAGTGCATATAGTGTAGTAAATATGATGTTTGATATTTGAGTGAAGAATATTTTTTATAGTGCACTGTTTTATCATTTCAGTGACGTATATTAAGTATATATTGATGTATATTGTGCACATAGTGAAGTATATTCTGCATGCCTTATAGTGTACTATTTTTCCATTTTAGTGAAGCATATTGATCATATAGTGATGCTATGATGTTTATAGTGAAGTAAATATTGTTCGTAGTGAAGTAAATATGATGTTTGATATTTTAGTGAAATAAAGTGAACTATTTTTTTCTTAAAGTACACCATCTTTGATAATCACATAATTCAATTCATGAGATGGTGAAATCAACTCTTGTGATGAAATATTGAATTAGGAAATCATGAAGTCAACAATTGACAATGGAGAAACCATCTTTTGCAATGATACACAGATATAGTAGATCATGAAATCAACAAGTGAGATGAAGAAATCAGCTCTTGCAGTGAAGATTTCGCAATTGACAATGGAGATTGCTGAGCGTGAGCATAAACGATGAAGATTGCAACAAATCAGCATATGTCTTGCTATATCTTGTTGAAGCATTGAAATTAGTCGAGGAAGAGGGGGTTATATTGTTGTTGCAACGCAGCGCCACGTCGACGGCGTCGGAGACCTCTTAGTGGCTGGCGGTGATGGATGTGAGGGATAAGAAGTTGTAGAAGGCGGAAGAGGAGCAAGAGAAGGCAAGAGCGCGGACATGGAGGTCTGCCGGTGCTGCAAGCGGCGGCGGAGCAGAAGAGGGCATCGCCGAGTTTGATTTTGTGTGAGCACTTTTGCGTGAGATTGTGTGGTTCTACCATAAAATTTGGTTTCCAATAATGCCCTTATTCTATTTTTGTTAATTAAATAAGAAAGATTTTTTTCCTTTATTTTTAGCCTTTGGATTGACATATTGTGTGGCTGAGATTTATTCTCTAGTTATTTCTTTAAAATTAGTTAAATATATATATATATATATATAGAGTTGTGATCAATGTCGAACCAATTTTAAAGACCGAACTAGAGACCAAATCTGGGCCATTAGATCTAATGTTTTTGATGAGATGTGCTGCTGTGTAAATTTTTTCTGCTTCATTACAAGCTCATTTTACTTCATTCTATAGGTATATTACTTCATTCCGTACGTAATACCTTGAAACTACAACATGTTTTTACTTGCTTCCAGTAGGTTTTGAAATGATTCACCATATGCTTCATTCAAATTCATTGACTTGAGTTTTTACTTGATTAACATTTTAAAATGCAATTTATTCAAGTGGGTTTATTACTTCATTCAGAAACATTATTACTTCATTGGATAAAATTTTTACTTCATTCCAATAGGATTTCAAATGCTCTACACATACTTCATTCCAATAATTTATTACATTATTCCATGTGTTTATTAAACCATATCAGCGCCGTGGAGGTGGTGATAGATATTGTAGAGAGAAGAATGGCACGCGACGGTGAAACCGCATTTACGTACTGGAATGAAGTAATAATCCTATTGGAATGAAGTAAAAACCTTCTGGAATGAAGTTAAATCTTCGTAACATGTTAGTATGACTTATTTACCTTCGGATGAATTAAAATAGGCTCGTGATGAAGGCGAAAATAATTTATAAATTTGTGTATCTCATCCATAAAAAATTAGATCTAAAAACCCTAATTTGGTATGGTTCGGTGGTTCGGTCTTTAAGAGTGGATTTGTGGATAATGCAACTCTATATATATATATATATATATATATAGAGTCTTAATCCATCCAAAAATACCTCTTAGTACAAAAATGTAGGACAATTTTCTGCCATTGGATATACTAAATAACGGATATGATCGATTCAAATTTGTAACAATGTTGTAGCATAACTAAACAAATTTTGGTCATTATAAGGGTAGTTTGGGTACTAACAATAAACGAGTCATTTGACCATTTGCATCTCCTATAGTGGACACTCTATCCACTATAGAAGAGTCGCGGCTCGTGGCTTGGTCGTGGCCCCGCCGTTTCCCTATAGTGAGAGCCATGGAGATCATGGAGATTGGTGGCGGGGGGGTGCCCACGAGAGCGCCACACCGGCGGCCCGGCCGCGGCTCCCCTATTGCAGCGGCCGAGAGCCGCGACTCTCCCTATTTTTTTTTTTTTTCTTAATTCTATAAATATACTCATTTTTTCCTATTTTTTAATCCTATTCTAATCTCCACTTTTTTCAATTTATCTCCAATTCTACACAAAATGAAAAAAAATAATTCATTTGGTGGCTTGGACTTGTCCACTATAGTGTGAATAAGTTTTTTGGTGGCCCGGCCAAGTTTTGTGACTTGGCCAAATTTTATGGCTTGCCCGACTAACTATAGTGGATACCCTAGTGCCCGTTAAAAATTGGGACTGCTAATTGCACATATAGGGAGTGGAATTTTGTTTTATGCTAGTAGTTAGGGGTGTCGAAACGGGTAGCGGGTATCGGGAAACCCTCAACCCGACCCGCCACCCGCCGGGTAGCGGGTACCCGTT
>NW_025951792.1:0-1771 GCF_023119035.1 Salvia hispanica
GCTCCTCTACTCATTAGAGAGGGGGACTAAAATTCTCCTAATAATAATTGTGTTTCTGTCTTTCCTTTATTCTCCTATTCTATATTAAGTTCACATTGGGCCCAGTCAGGGATCTATGGAAGGTTTTGGATATGGGCTCCTCCAATTAGCTTTTTATTACTAATTAAATTGAACCCCATAATTTAATATAAGCTTAATTGGAATATTACGAGCAGCCACTACAGAAGTAATATTGCACTCCCCATCCAAATCCGAAATTACAAGTAATCCGGGTTTCCACTTATTTTATTATTTATTTCCCGCGCTTAAGATATAAATGTCCATTAATTAATTAATGTCCTGCTATAAACTTAATTAATTAACATCTTATTAATTCAAGAGTGGTCTTAGCAAGAAACACTTATTTATTATTCATAGAGTAATAAAACTCCAAGTGGCTAGGTTCACGAATAATAAAACCTTGTTCAAGCTCCTCTTGAGGACATTATCAAACGAGACTCACCTCGCGCACGATTCAACATAATAGCAATCCTAGCACCGCTAGATATTAATCACCACTACCCAATATATCGAGGATTATTATTGGGTTGCGAAAAACCCGCACCATTTGATAATTCAAAGTAGTGCATAATCAATACCGTATGCTCAATGCTAAAGTATGTAGATTAAGAAATAGTTATTTATCAAGACCTAGTCTTTCAGGTAGATAGCATAAAGACACGTCTTTCTGTTAGATCCATTTAGTGCTATACTACACCAACGTCATCTTATTTCAGTAAGGCTTAGAAATAATCGGACTGACATTGCAGCCTTTCACGATAGGTAGTCTAAGCCTATCTGGGTTGTGAAATTCTTCTTTTTCTTTTTGCAAAGCATTGCATAGAACCGACTGTGTTACCTTAAAGTGGACGACGCCCACAACCAGTCTACTAAGCAAAAGACTTAGACTTTGTTTGCTTCTTATACATTTAAATGTTTATAAAACATCTTATAAATGCACAAAGCAAACACAATGTAAAAATAATAGTGATTCTATTCGTGCGAAACTGCTCGAATAATACTGAATCGGGTTAAAAGTGGATTATAGAGTTTTACGCATACAAGCAAGATTCTATTCGAGTGAAACTTGCTCGAAACATACTTTTCAGTATACCAAACCTAACAATCTCCCACTTATACTCAAAACATGCTTTCGAGTATACCCACTGCCAAAAACTCTCCCACTTATACACAAAGCAGGTATTGGTACTAGATATATCGAACTACCATTCATTTCACTAAGTGAAAGAACATGCTGCCACAAAGGCATTTTATGTGAAAAAACTCCTTGGTTGTTCTCTGATAATATCTTTTCCACCATAATGTCTTTGCTGCGTACTTGATCTTTAATTAATTTCATCTTTCTATGTGATTGCTTAGCTTTATTAGCTCGTGTGTCCCTTGAGTTAGCCTTCACTAGAGTCGTACTCCAAATGTAATACTCATAGGCATACTCAAACTTACGATTAAAGCTATTAGGAAGATACTCCTAAGGTAAACACACATTCAGAGGATGACTTACTCGATTACTGATTAGTCATAAAACTAAGTCAGTGTAACCCCAAGGACATTGCATGAATGACTGGTAAACTAGAATATATCAATTAGTCTTTTTCAAACACTATGGTATACTCTTTACCTCAATCAAAGTCCTTTGCCATGGTTAATATGATATATGTTTGCTCATGCATAAGCACAACTAATATCAAACTTAGTACACATTATAGCATAT
>NW_025951793.1:0-13220 GCF_023119035.1 Salvia hispanica
CACCAGTTTCTCTAATACACACAAAATCCCCTAAATTATGAGTAACTTATTGTGTATAAAATTCAGAATCTTGCTATAGGTGTCTCATAGTTGGACAAATCTTTATCACCAATATAAATGTTGATACACCTCACCTAACCATCTCACCATATATAGGCCTCCATATGTCCACATAAAATTATTTGATTTCAACATATAAATCCATTTAACGCCTCTCATTGGCTCTTTTGCAAGCTTAAGTAACACTGGAGTGCTTTTTTCAGTTATAAAGGGTGTATTTATTTTGTCACATACCGTTGAATTATTTTGTAATTTTCATGGCTCCGGTATTTTTAGAACCCTTCTGGCAATAAAGATTGGATTTTTATTTTCTGGGCACGAGCTTCTTCTTGTTTAAAGGTAAAATCTTGGCCCTTTCTTGCATGTTGTGCAATGATTTGACGATTTCATTTTTACCATCATCGAAATTTGCCCCTTTGCACGATTCTTGAAATCTTGTTATTGCGGCTGAAATTTGTGGACTGAGGTGAAATTTTGGGTGTTTCGATTTGAAATGTGTTGGAAGGGAAGTTCTTTGTGTTCTGTTTTTCTATCTTCCTTCTGTTTTAGGTAAAATGTATTTTGGATTTTTTTGTATGGTAGCTGACTGTTTTTGTAGATTATGTGATAGTTGAAGTGCGTTTGAGCTTGTTGGTTGTTGTTATAGAACACTTTAGGAAGAACAGAACCTTCCCTTCTCGTTAATTAGTGGATTATGAATAGTTGAAAGATTAACATGTTTAGTTCTTTGCCACAAACCCTACCTAGTCTCGTTATCTTTGGTGATATAGGAAAACACATTTGGAAGTGTTAAATTTGTGTTGTTGTAGAAGAATGATTGATTATCAGTCCACGTCCCTCAAATACACTTTAGCCATTATCGATAGAATAAACTCTCACCGCATCTTGCTTTGTACATGTGCCGCCCGCCTTTTCTAGTCATGCACTTGTAAGTTTGAAGTGATGTGGATTTCTTGTTTCCTGTTTGGAGTTGTATGTTTACAGTCTGCCTTCATCTTAAAGAAGCTTGAATGCGGGTTCATTGTTGTTTCTAGATTTTGGTGACAATGAAAGTAGCTTCTCTTGAGTTCTTTTTGTTAATTACTACTATATGCTGAAAGCATAAGCCATGTTTGGCAGACGTTACCTTCGTGCAATTTTTTGCTTCTCTCGAGAACTATGATTTGTTGATGGATTCGTGTTGGTTCTTGACCTAGAGATATATTATAATTAGGATGAAGCCATTCTAGTATATTCTTGTTGATTATGCTTTGTGATATTGATATATAATCTCTCTGTGCGTATATGTGCATAGATACGGAGAGTTTGTTTTGTCATCGCAACAGTTTCTAGTACTATATTTTATTGTTGTTTTCTTCTTATGATCACAGGCATCGGAGAAATTTGCAGGCATCACACTGAAACTCACTATGACTTGATGTTTCAGTCGTAAAATGCATATCACAAAGCAATATCGCTGCGTGCACTCCGCAGCCTGTGTTTGTACCAAAGGGCACCTTAGTGAGGAAGTGATCTTCTTAGTTTTCAACCATTTGAACTGGAACCCTAAGTTGATAGTGGCCCTTTCTTGCACGTGCAAATGGCTAGACGATCTCGCCAAACGAGTCCTCTGGAAGGAGTTCTGCAAGACACGGGCTCCTAAGATGATGCGCGATCTCCACTCCAGCGGAAGCCATATCGTGGATGGGAGCTGGAGGGCCCTCGGAAAGCTTCTCATATACTGCTCCGGATGCAAGAAAGACGGGCTGTTCAACCGCGTCCACGTCCCCGGCCATTTCGTGTACAGGACACGTTTCTCAAGGACATCGGGGAAGAGCTTTCTCCTATCACAATGCAGGACGGACGTCTTGTACATCTCCGACCCCTGTGAGCATCTCGACCAAGGGGAGGAAGGGGATATAGGGTTTTTCCGTGGGATCTTCAAATCCTTTGCGACGTCTAAAGTCAGGAAACTGTTGATCAGCCGGGGTGCCCCGCTGCATCCGAAGGAGGTGTGTCCATACTGCAAGGCGAAGCTGTGGAACATGCAGGCAGCCAACATGATACCCTCGAGCGCCAGCTGCAGGCTCGGCGCGTACGATGACTGCATCGAGTATTATGTGTGTCTCAACGGACACGTGCTCGGGATATGCACCTTGTTGCCTTTATCTGATACAGATGAAGCATCTGAGGAGTGATGCAGATTTTTACTCTTAAGTCAGGTATTTCCATTAATTTTCTTCAATTTTCAGCTTCTTTATTTGCTGCTCTACAGCTTTGTCTCTTCATGTGAGCAGTGATGCACCTTCACTGGGAAAATCGAGGCTGTGGGTCGAGACGGAGGCGAGCCGAGGGATGGAGGATGGGGATGTTGAGTGAAGCTTGGTGTGTATAATCTGCTGCTGTTTTTGGGGTAGCAGAATGTTGGTGTCTGTAAATATGGTCTGTTATTTATACATTTTTGTGCTGTGATTTGTGACCTTACTATATACATTAACTGTCTGACTGAGAAGCTGTCTAATTTCACTATTTCAATATGATTGAATACTATCTGTTCAACTAAACACGAGGATAAAACGGTGTTGGATCAAACAACGTCTAATTAAGTTTGAAACGATGTTTTATTCATTCGCTTTAAACTAGTCGCCACATTAGCGCGTAATTTGCCGAAAAGGACAGATGTGATAATAGTAAAAATTTCAGTTTTCGTGATTTATTTTTTAGATTTTGAGATGTGGAATGGACTAAAATTCAATTCTTTTGCTTTTATTTGGCAAATTGTCATGATCAAACTCAAAATTGTAAACTAAGTAGTAAAAGCTAGTACAAAAAATAAAGATAAACAGTAATAAATCAAAATAATTCTTACATAATTAAACTCAAAATTGGACACTAATACAAGCCACAAAAATAGTAAAAATATACAAATAATAAATCAAAATTAATCGAATCAGAAAACGAAAATTAAAATGAAGTGAAAAACCCGAGTGGTTAACTTTTTGTTATCTCTTCTTCCTTCGGAAATCCATCTGCCGCCATTTCCGCTCTTCTTTCCTACTCACCTTCAATTTTGCGAGTCCGATTCCAGCAGCGTCGCTGCAGTTGGGGCTCAATCTCAGTGGCGGCAATTCGAAAGGAATCAATTGTCTCTCTGCGATTTATACCCGAGTCTTCATCTTAGTTGATGACTATTTAAGGTAAAATTTCGATTCTTGTTTAGCTTCATAATCCTTCTGAACCGGACTGCAACCTTTCATTTCTGTTGTGCTCTATTCCAAAGATTGAATCTTTCTTACTTTAGGAAGGAGTTTCTGGTGTATTGCTTCATTTGATGCTAATTTGGGAAGGAAAGTTCAGTAATTCGGCTTCTAAGGTTAGTTTTGATAATGGTGGAGGTGCTGAGTACTCCACCAGCATGTTCTGTTTCAGTTCATCCAAGCATTCGTGATTTTAGGATCCCTTTTCGGTGCATCAATTGCTCTGCATATTTTGATTTTGGGTGGAAGATGAATATGAATTCTGTTTCAGCCAAAAATCATAGTTTTGGTGTGGTGGCGTTGGCTGAAAACTCGTATTTAAGAACAGTTAGACAACGGGGAAGTTTTCTGCTATGCAAGTCAATAGACAGTAAAGTTTCGCGAGGTATGCGAAACAATGTTGCAAGTCTTGAGCTTAGGGAGTTGGTTTGTGAGGGAGAGAAAGAGGGTCTTGATGGGAATGGCTCCAAAAACATATTGCCACCTTGGGGTGGTTTGGCTGATCGAGAATTGGATGATCGGAACTGTTTGGATGTTCGTGCACCAATGCCTTTGAAGGCCGGTGATGAGAGTATGGATGAGATACACTATTTGGAGGAGAGAGATGAGGAAGTGTTGTCAAATAGGATTCTGAAGCTCAGTCGGGCGAATAAAGTGAGGAGTGCATTGACATTGTATAGATCAATGGTCGTTTCTGGTCTGCTGCCTCGTTCGCATGCTTGTAATTCCCTTCTCACGTGTCTGTTGAGGAATAGAAGGCTAGATGATGCCTTGAGAGTGTTTGAATTCATGAAGTCGAGTGATATCGCCACTGGCCACACTTACAGCTTGGTTTTGAAAGCAGTGGCTGATGTTCAGAGCCGTGATGTGGCCTTAACCATGTTTGAGGAAGCAGAAAGGGACGGCAGAACCAAGAAACACATGGATGTGGTTGTTTACAACACTATGATAGCGATGTGTGGGAAGGTGAATGACTGGCGTCAGGCTGAGAGGATGTGGAGAAGTTTGAGAGACAATGGCTGTGTAGGGACAACAGTCACGTATCGTATGCTGGTCTGCATATTCGTCCGCTGTGGTCAGAATGAGCTAGCTCTTGATGCCCATCACGAGATGGTTCAAAACGGATTGAGCCCAGATGATGATGCTATGCAAGCTGTAATAGGGGCGTGCACGAGGGAGGGGAAATGGGACACGGCCCTCGATATCTTGCAAACCATGTTGGGAAACGATATGAACCCAAGTCTCGTTACTTGTAATGCTCTGATCAATTCACTGGGCAAAGCAGGCAAGGTTGATCTTGCATTCAACGTGTACGAGCTCTTGAAGTCGTTGGGGTATGCACCCGATGCATACACGTGGAACGGCCTGCTCTGTGCGCTGAACAGAGCAAACCGACACTCTGATGCTCTTCAGCTCTTCGAGAGCATTAGGAAAGAGCACAGTTCCGTGTTGAACCTGCATATATACAACACTTGTTTGATGTCTTGCCAGAGGCTTGGATTATGGGATAGGGCAATGCAGCTGCTATGGCAGATGGAAGGGGCCGGTTTCCCCGTCTCTGTCACATCGTACAATCTTGTCATCGGAGCTTGTGAGGCCGCAAAGAAGCCAAAGGTCGCGTTGCAAGTATACAAGCACATGGTTCATCAGAAACAGAATCCGGATGTATTCACTCTCTTGTCGTTGATAAGAAGCTGCATTTGGGGTTCCCTTTGGAAAGACGTGGAGGAAATTCTAAATGTAAGACGTTGAAGCTGTGTTTCCTGCTACTTGAAGACATGCTTACTGATTTTATTTTATTTTTTTGTTGGTGTTTTAGGCAGAACCAAATGGATCTCTATACAATGCTGCTATACAGGGATCATGCTTGAGGAAGGAGATTGATTTGGCGAGGAGATTGTACGAGAAAATGCGCGAGATTGGCCTCAAACCCGATGGCAAAACCCGGGCTATGATGCTGCAGAACTTGCCCAGATGTTGATTTGCAGAAGTATTGCAGGTTTATTTAGTTTTTGCACTTCTGCTGATGCAACTTAACTGCAACATGAATCGGACCTCTCTTTCTCTCTCATA
Organism: Salvia hispanica; assembly: GCF_023119035.1. Taxonomy (NCBI): domain Eukaryota; kingdom Viridiplantae; phylum Streptophyta; class Magnoliopsida; order Lamiales; family Lamiaceae; genus Salvia; species Salvia hispanica. The sequence continues at coordinate 5,370 of NW_025951793.1, forward strand.
CATAGAGTGATATATTGTATAGTAAACAGAGCTTTGCTTTTTTCCTAATATATGGAGTAACATGTTTTGTCTTGTTTTAGAATATTTCTAGTGTCTTGTCTACTTGATGTGTAGACGTTATCGTGTTCATGTTCGTGTTGAAATGAAGGTACGAGGAAAACAAGTAGATAAGTAAACTAAGATTCCAATAAATCACAATGAAATTATAAAAAAGCAAAAGAAACATTCATCTTGGTCTCTCCAACAATCTCTAACTCAAGTAGATGGAGCTAAGAGCCTATCAGTCTGCATATCATAATATCACACACGCGCATTTGCTCTGCTTCGGATCAGTTTGTGGTTTCATTTCTGCAAGCATGAGAGAGAATCTTGCTGAGATAGAACTGTTGAAGATAGTATGAGACTGAAGATGGCATTTCAATATGAGGAAAAGGGCTGTATGGTATATGAAATCTAACCGTGTGGTTGAACGACAACGTGCATGGTGACGCCTCCTGGGATATCATATAACGGGCTCCTGCATTCGCCCACACTTCTGCTGTTCTCCAGTACCCTCCCTGCACTGATCAACTTGATGTCTTTTACTGTATGTGGCCCATCTTCTTTCTCTGCTCGAAAACAACTTCGTTACCGTGTTTGCAAAAGAACAAACATCATCAGAGAACATCATAGAATATCCAAGTGCAGACCAGACTCATGGAGATCAGCTGAAACTCTTATCCAACCAAATTTGGCAGAGGAACAAGGGGTCGGAGGGAAGAATGCAACGTGCAACGACGTTACAAGTAGCATCCCTACAAGGATGCTTACACAAAGTAGAGCTACAAACACCATTACAGACTAACTCAGAGCTGTAACTAAACTGTCAGCAAATAGCAGTGATCAAACATTCTTGTTTTTTTTCTTTTCATACTGTTAAGGTAGTTTTTCACACCCAAGAAAATGGGTATATTTCAAATCTAGAGATCCTACAAGAACTGTAACAAGTCAACCTCAGCACAAGTTCAGACAAATTTTGGCACGACACAATCACTTTGTATTAGAATTCAAATCGATGTCATAGCAACACAAGTCAAGAAACATCAACATAAAAAGAATTACAGTCGATTCGTCTAACCTCTAGGCCATTCTGCTATGATATTCTCCTTCAAGGTAGCGATACTCGTGGCCATAGGGAAGTTTCTCGGGCCAATATCTGAGCCATCGGTTAACCTGAACTTGATCTCGAGCTGATCTTGAGCTGCAGACATCTCTTCAAACTAATTTACACAGATAAGAGACACCAAGATCAAAGCAATAATCAGTCAATCTTCAATGATGCTTAGGCCAAATCAAGAAATCTTCTCTGCATAGACTTTCACAAAATCCACCCAAGTTCCATATACTTGTCTTATCTACAAAGAAAACATGAGATCAGATTCATTAGAAACACAGTCTTGAAAATGTGATGGTGCACATATCACATGTATCCCTATCTAAAGGAATATATATCACTATGTAATGGAAGTTAAGTGGAGCACCATATGTGTAACTCATTGTGTATTAGAAATCATGACAAAATAAAGATTTCAACTAAGGCCAGCATCAGGGAATAAGAACCTCAACCTTGTACATGTCCAAACTCCAATAATATTTAGACACACACACACACAGTCATACACTTTCTTATTATACATAGAGACAGTGAAATGAAACCCAAAAAAAGATAAGTGTTGACATTAGAATTTCACCACCTCCCCTAACCTCAAAAACTCCTAAAGGTTCTTTTTTCTTTTAAGAGAAAAAACTTTTCATCAACTATTGTTTTTCATTGTATTCATGTCTCCACCAAATCAATCAGAAAGTCAAGGCCCCATAAAGGAACTGAAGAAACTGTTTTTCCTCATTTTCTTTCATATTTCAGATAGAAAATCCAATCTTCTAGTGTCATTAAACTCAAATTAAAGGTGAGACTTACTTGATCTTGATGTTCCCTTCTTTTTTCTTTCACAGCAAGTTCGAAACTTTTTTCAAGAAAACACAAAGGGTGATTTTCATTAGCACTAAATTAATGATATTATAAACTTTGTAATAATAGATCATTAAATGCTAATTGATTATTGATTAGTGATAAAAAATGATCAGACAAAAACAAGTGTGTTCCGTAGTTTCCAATGCTATTTCCCAAATTCTATGGGAAAATCGACTTAGATTTTCCTTTTTTCCTTTTTCGCCTTCCATGATTTAGAAGTACTAATTGACATTTACAGTTGTGGCAATTAACAATTATAGTAATATATTAAGTACTAATTGACATTTACAACAAATTTCTATTAAAGATATTCCTTCCTTAACTGGCAATTAGGTGTGATGGATCACTTTATCCATCTTCATTTCTTTTTTTTTATTCATTCCACATTTATGACAAATTAAGACACGTTGCAGATTTTGTGAGGTAATACCTTTTTTACTTCTTCCCTTCGCTCTTACAAAATCATTAAACAATAAAGAGCAGAATCTTTACAAAATGGTAAAGAGATCATTCAAATTATGGCGGGGGCCACCCAGAAATAATCTTAAATAATTACGAATCTGATCAATCAAATATTCAAATTCTTTAATGCCAATGGCCTTCTTGTTGCCAACTGGACTAACACTATAACAAGAATAATTGATTTTAAAAAAAAAACGAATCTTCGACAATATAAATGCTCCAAATTCTTGAAAGAAAATGCATACAAACATAGTGCAGAACAAAAATAATAATTAAAAAGTAAATATGATGAAAGAATAATCTATATAATGTTTGGACAGGTTCATAGTTCATACAAAGAAATACATGATTTTGAAAAGCCTTTCAGCAAAAATCTGAACAGAAAAATGGAAACTGAAACAAGAGGAAAGTGTCGTCTTTACGTCTATTGGGGCCGTAGTAGGAGCCTCGAGATTTAATGCATCTTAGCTCAGTCCTATCAAGCAATGGACCAGAGCATATACCAACTATTCCCTTCGACTATCTAAAACATGGGTGACACCCCTGTATGGATATGCAAAAATAATATCATGTCCTTTATCCAACCAAAAATATATCAACGAATGCTACTTTACATACTGGAAGAATGAATCTCATCCCTCGATTTGTAATACAATCCTCTGCTTCAAGGACTGGGGCGAATCAAACAAAAACGTGGGTCTCATGTCTGGCCACATTGTGAATGCGTTCTGAGATTCACCTAAATCCCCAGTTTCTTTCTCATTTAATCATGAATTGATAAATATTACCTGCCAAAGATGTGGCAGTTCCCTCCATCTTTTTTTTCCCATGATTTCCTTGGTGCATGTTTGGTGTCATTACTACTCCAAGATGTGGCAGTTCCTTACGAAATCGCTAGAGTAGTTTACGTATTTTGTCCAGAATGGTCGGAGATGCTCAAATCCAATCTCCAACCATGGTTTTGACTGGCCGTTGTAGTGGATCACGGCTGCCTTTTTCACATTTTCAATATTTGTCTTGTTCTGATAGCCCAACCCAAGCATGTGCCAGGAAGGATCGATTGGATGAACATGACCCTTGAAAGCAATCAAAGCTGGGGGAAGAGTTCCAAGTTTCCATAACGTGAGGTTTGACTTAAGATTCTGCAATAAGACAGCACCCACATTAGAAGAGCATATTACAGAAACTCTTCACATCATGCTGGTGTGATGGGAGCTAAACTAGAAATTCTAACTTTATTTAATCTAAAATGCTGATAACGAGTCCTCAACATATGACAGTCACAGCACTCTACACAACTGAAATCCTTGCATAGACATAACCAGCTCCTTCTTCCAGCATCCATTAACCTGTTCACCCACCTCCAGCCAACTCAATTGCATTGTATTCTATATCTAGATATTGATTCAATTGTTTTGACATTTGAGCAACATCTCCACACAAATTTAAGATCAATATTTGAAATATGCCAGACTGCTATACATAAATGTTACCATTGGCTACTGCAAGAAAGCACTAGTTTACCTCACCAAAAAAACAGATTGAGCTATACATAAATGCGCATGTTTATTACCAACTTGGGTTGGTCCAACTCAATAACTAGCTAAGAATGGTATTGTAGCTGAAATAGGGGCTTCTAATGCGGGTTGAAGGTGGCTGGGCCACAAAAGGACTGGCTGGGTAGAGATGAAACCAGCATACAATCAGAAGAATTTTACATGATGGAATATCTATAGATATGGCTATTGAGGCAAATGATGGAACCTGGAGGTAACAGGGGAATAGGACATAATGAAAAATACGCTCGGGCAACATTAAGGACGGCATAGAGCACCATAACAAGAACTACGATGCATGGATAAACAACCCAACTTTATCTTCTTTGAAAATGGGAAGAGTTCAACCATAGGGAAGATAGATATGTGGATATAAGAACAGGGTTTTCATTTGTGAGATTTTAGGCTGTATGCTGGTAATTACAAATCTGGTGCTCTAGCAGCTAAAGTGAAGACTTGGACCTTGCTACCAAGAGCAATCCTTTTTTTATTAATCAATTAAGCTGCCCAAAAAATAGATAAACAAGAAATGACTTAAAGTGGATGGAAATTCTAGTGTACCTCTTTAAGCCAGGAGTGATAAGTATCTCTAATATTTGTCTTTCTCCACTGATGCAAGTCAAAAATATTCATCCCATATGCCCATGCACAGTCATCCGGATTTAAGTTCTTTGCTATAAGTGGATGAGAGAAGTTGAAATAGTTCCTGAGTCGCTTGGACATAACCCACTCATCCTCACCTTTACAAGTTTCAACAGCTCCATTTACTTTTCCATTAAGGTCAATTTCCCAGAGAGGAGACAGATCTCGTTGAATTACAATATCATCATCCAGGAAAACCACTTTATCAAGGTTCGGGAATAGCTGCAAAACATAGAAAATATCATTCTCCTCATGAATTTCAGGATTTCAAGAAAGAAAACAATATGTCATTGGGAAAAAAATGCTGGAAGTGGAACCAAATTCCAATCCCATCCATTGATTAAAAGATATAAACAGCCAGAGTGAGAAACAAAACCAATGCCATTCTCCAACCATTTGACATGGTATCTAGTCATCTACTAAAACATATATCCCTCAAACTATTTCTTTGGATGAAATAATTTTATTAATCAAGAACCTGAATGGTTAAGATAAAGAGAACAAGGACTCCAGGCTTTTCACCTAAAAAGATTGAAACATAAGCAGTAGAAGATTCAACAATTTAATGAAATATGCATTCAGTTGACCAGAGTGCAATGAGGGATCAACATGCCAAGCTTCAAGCAAAGGAACAAGATTAATTGTCTTAATTTTCTCAAAAAGGATTGTATGTGAAGTTTTAACCTCGCCAGCTCACCCTGGACCTTCCAGTTTTAATGTGTTACCTAGAATCACATATACTTAGACACAGAAGAATACAAGTGCTGACGATGAAAACAGTTGTCAGTTAGTATACTGGCATACCAAGATTTTTGGGTATGACACCCCCCTTTTAAGATAAATATAATATAAACGTGAATCATACAACATGGAAGATATATAAGTTTGATAGATCAAACAATTACCTCTGGGAGATATATGCGGAGATGGTTAAGCAATGATATGTACTTTGGACTTCTAGCCTGTAATTTGGATGCAAATGTTCGTGGGGTCGTATCACTAAGATTGGCCCCAGCAATGTGATTCCCATGGTAGTAATTCCTAATACCATAGTGGTTTTCCACAGCTTCAAGAACTGGAACATTCTCTCTTGTTAACCAATCAAACTGATGTACACCTTTTACTTCAACTATAGCAGGAGGCAAAGGATGAAGGGCAAACCATGAATGCATGCCAGCATAAGTCTTCTTGTCAGTTATCACATGGAAAACTATCTTTTCAGGGTTTGCAGAATTCTGCACAGCAGATGTTACAACAACTGCAGCAGCAAGAATGTTGTCTGTGGATAACACAAAGTGATGGTAGGAGTTGTCAGAGAGCAAAGGAAGTAACTCCGGAGCAGGTAACTGCCTGCGTGCATGAGCATTGGAAGAATACTCATCAGTCAGCCTCAGTGAAAGGCAATGAATACTCTTTGGTATGGCACTAGCTGCAAAGTGTTTATTCATAAGCTCGGCGAACTTGGACTGCCTTATATCCCTTTCAGATCTCTCCATCTGTATGGAGAAAAGGCAATTATTAAAAAAAAATGAAGTTTGAAACCAAGGTCACTTGGGGAAAATCCAAAGAACTAAAGCTTATCTTGGACCACAGAGATTATATCACCTCGTGAATGAAATGCATGGAAAAATATAAAACATCTCAAGTGGTGAAGGAACGTGACTTCTGAATATATAATTTGTTAACACAAATAGTATGGAACTGTGAAAAAAATGAGATACACAAATACATACCATCCCTTTTAGAATCAGGGCAAAGTCCTTTGTACTGTACTTGTTGTTTTTCATTTCAGAAAGAAGCTGATTATAAGATTCTGGGATCTTCAAAGTGTCAGGGACTTTCTCAGAGTTTACTTGATTCAAAATCTTAACAAAGTCCTTCACCATCCTCTGTCATAACAATGACAAAGTTTTAGCTTGTTTTTTGTGATTGATATACGGGCAATTAACTAGATAATTATGCGATAAAATGATCGCATGAGTGCACAAATAGAAACAGAAGTTTACCCCTGAATCATTGGATCTACCAAGAAGCTTTGGTCCTAACCGACGTCCTAAACAATCTGAAAGAAATAAAAGAGAAAATTTGAGGGCACATATGCAAGCTTTTGAATAAAAAGAAAATTACAGCTTCAGATTAAATTGCTTAATGAAATCAATGGCATCTGTCCAAAACCACAAACAGAAAAGGAAGAACTAGAAGCAGTCTTGATGAAAATATCTACAAGTTTGGTTGTATATAAACGATTGTTAGTAGGGAGAATTCACTGCATAGATAAATATATGCACACACACACATATATATACGCTACTCCATCCGTGAGATTTTGTGCAACATGGGAGTAATCCATCACGTCACTGCTTTAAACATCTAGAGACTACATGCTAGTAGGAAGTGCGGAGTTGAAGAAGAGATTACATAAAACTTTCCATAAATAAGATCACCAAACTATCACTAGATCAAAGTTGTACAGAAGCATAGAGGGGTGACTTGAACCAGTTGATGCAGAGATATTTAGCAGATTAAGAAACAAGGAAAAGGATATTTAGCAGATTAGCTTAAAATATCTGACACCTAACACAGAAAAAAACCACTTGATGCAAGCAGCCACATCAACAACAGGACTGAACAAGAACATCAAACACATTTAAGGCGGTGAATCATAATTCAGGTGTCGCATCAATCTACACAACTTTAGAAGCTAGAAACACATTAATGCTCCCATACCATTGCATACAACCGACGAACAAATAGGATTGAAGTACACAAAATCAATAATCAAATTATGATGTCAATGGAATAACCAATGAGTAGGCCGACAATCTCACAAAACGTACCAATCGACGAGCACTTGTTGACACCTTCAAGGGTGACAAGAGCCGTTAGAATGAACGCAAACGGCAACAAAAACGCGAGAATCAGAATGCTGTGGAACAGCGTGCGATACGAAACGTGGCGAGCTGCGACCTTGATCTTCATCAAATCTCCACCTCCATTTCCATTTCCTCCACTGTTGTTTGATGAAATCGTTATACTTCTCATGCTAGGTGAGAAGTGCAGCTGCATATTCCTCCACCGCCGACCCTCTCCTCCACTATCCTCCTTTTCCCCCCTTTCAACCTCCCCAAATTCAAACAATCACCGCCGCCGACGCAACAAATCCCAATATCCTTCAAAACA
>NW_025951794.1:0-15288 GCF_023119035.1 Salvia hispanica
GTGTTGACTATAAAGTCTTACGCGGCCAATTTGCTGAACTTTTCGTTTCGGAGAAGGGTGGAGGCAAACATAATCACTCGGTCAATTACTATAGTATTTCTTTAATTATTAATCTCCACATAATTAGTCTTCGATATATTGAGTTGAGTTGTCATTTAGAATTATAATAAAAGTTATCCTTATGATCAGAAATTCAAAAAGTTCAGTCATTACTGTAACTTTCCTATACGTTAAGCCATTTGCATCGCGTCTCAATGCTGTCTTTATCTCGTCTCTCGAGATGAGACGGCATCGAGACAGCGATGGCTTCTCGTCCCCATCTCGTCTGGTCAATTATTATAGTACTCTCTCCGTCCTACTCCAGATGGTCACATTCTTGAGTGGCACGAGATTTTAGAAAATGTTGTTAGATGGAATAAAATAGAGAGGAAAAAGGTAGTTGAATATTTTAATGAGGAGAGAGGAGAGAGGGGGTTATTTCCAAAATTGGAAAGTGGTCATCTTGATTGGAACAAACAAAAAAGGAAAGGTGGTTATCTTGAATGGGACGGAGGGAGTATTTTTTTTTATTTATTAAAAATTCAGGAAAATCGTAAAAAAATAATAATTCCCAAAAATACTAGCCATTTATAGTCTTTTTTTTCAAATTTTTTTATTTTTTTTCTATTTTTTTGGCAACTGTTAGATGATCGTCACTAGAGAACTTCTTCTTCTTCTTCTTCTTTTCCTCCATTATTTTTATGATTTGAGTTTTGAGATTTTGAATTTAAGTGTACAATTTTTAGTTTCTAGTATTTTAAATTATGTCTTTTTTATTTTTTTATTTTTTTAGGATTTTAAATTTTAATTTTCTTTTATTTAATAAAGTGTGTTTTTATTAATTGAATTTGTTGGAAATAAAAATAAAAAATGAAATTGAATGAATAGTTAAGGGATGAGATGATTAAGAGATAGAGGGATGCATGTGTTGTCTCTTAGTTAAGAGATGGGGTGAAAAGTACAATGAGACTCATAAATAGTGAAAAGTACAATGAGACAATTAAGAGACTGATAAGAGACATGGATGCGGATGGCCTTAATACTCTCTTTGTTCCATAAAAATAGTCATTTGGGGCTAGCACAAGTTTTAATATATAATTAGTAAAGTAAGAGAAGGAGAAAAAGTACTCCCTCCGTCCCATAATAGATGACACATTTGGGTAATGACACAAGATTTTAGGAGATGTTGTTTTGTGTGTTAAGTGGAAAGAGAAAATATTATATTTATATTATGTGAGAAGGAACTTTTTTCAAAAAAAGAAATGGACATCTTTTGTAGGACAAACTAAAAAGGAAAGTGTGACATCTACTATGGGACGGGGGGAGTAGTTAATATTGTACTTCCTCCGTTCCAAGATAAGCGAGTCATATTCCTTTTTGGGATATCCCACTATAAGTGAGTCATTTCCTTTTTTTAGTAAAAAATCCTATGTCTTACTTTATTATCCACCTACTTTATTCTCATTTTACTCTCTCTACTTTTATCTCTCTCATACTTTACTCTCTCTATTTTAACTCTTTAAATATTAAATCTTTAGATCATGTGTCCAAAAGAAGTGCTTCACTTATCTTGGGACGGAGGGAGTATAGTGGATAGTGGGGTTCATAAATGATAAAATAAATAAAAGAGAAGGAGAAAACAATTGTTATGAATAAATATAGACCATTTGTATGGACAAGATAGATTGAAAATGATTACTTTTTAAGGACGGAGGAAAGTGTATTTAGTTTACAACATATAATTAAATGTCATAGGGATAGCAAATGGATCGTTGATCATATTTAACAATTAGCAAGTTATATCTCCAGAAAGTATGATGGATGAAATGTCAAATATTAGTCAATTAATCATTCAACAATTTTTACTATTCCTTCCGCCTCACTTGCTCGACCCATATTCTTTTTCATATTATAACTTCTTTTATCGTCTAGTTTCATTTTTTGACATTTTACGCTACGTGGTGATACATTTAGTCTTAGGCTTTGTTTGATATTGTAAGATAAAATCGAGATAAGCTAGCTATAAAGATAAGTAGATAACTGAGGAAGGGGGAATGAGGAACTAGAGGAGGAAAGAATAAGCAAGGAGAATGATTACCAAGCTTTCAAGCGCCACCACTACCACATCGCCTCACTTTCATTTTCATGAGGGTTACAACTGGTCTAATTTTAATCATTAGTATCGGTGCTTATTTATTCAGGCTAGCAAACAATAGGATAAGACACCAATATTGGCTAATAATCCATCCAATTCCCATTAGAAGTATCATTTTTTTATTGGCACGTCTTTATAAACTGAAAGTGGTAAAAATAGTTAATGGAATGTGGGGATGTGATAGGTTCTTGACCCTCTGTTCAAACGAAAATAGAAAAGAATTAATCCCTAATTGAGATGTTGGGGTGAAGAGCGTGAATGAGATAATAAGTTATTTTATTTCTCAATATTAGACCTCTAGGGGGTCATATTTATTTATAGAACTCCAATCATATGTGGTTGACTTAATAAGACCTAGGGAAAGAATCCACGAAGAAAACCCGAGAAGCCATGTTCGATTGACAGAAAAATAAACTTGGCAAGGAAAATGATTCATCGAAAAGTGAATTCTAGAAATATGATTTCTAACAATTTTACTTTTTTCAAGATTTTAAATTTTATACTAAAGATTTTTTTTTCATTCAATTATGTCATGGAATTATACGATCCTATATATGAGGGGGACACAAATAATATGTATAGACGACTCTTGAAATAGTAATTAAGCATAATAAAATACATTCACAGAATTGTTCTCCTTCAATCTGGAGACGTATGGCATAATAATATTTTTGAGGCTGAATATAGATTTAATGTTGGTTACCCACTTTCAAGCTTCGCCTATTGTCTCCTGATTCAACTTCAAAGTTTAATATTTTATATCTACCAACTAATTAATGTATGTAGGTGGGGTTCAATTAGTAATAAAATACAATATGGGATGATAAGTCATAATGAGAATTGTCTATAATTAAATTACTCGGTAGGAGTGATGTTGAGATTGTTAATTATGAGAGACATTAATCTAATCTTGGTATTACGTAGGCGAACCAAAATACGTTGCCACATATTAATCTTTTAAAAAAAAGCACAACCAAACATAAAAATATAATTAGTCTTGACCTTTAATTACAAGTAAAAATAAATCAAACGACTTATAGTGTGATTTGATAAGGAGATTGATTGAATAGCACAAGTTTGCACTGTTCATGAAATTAATAATTATCATTAGTTAGTTTCATCTTGTCGTTAAGTTAATGCTCATTAAATTCAAAACCGATGATTGTATATTACTCCTACTCGTATATAGTTGTGGCAAGCATTTGTAGACTTCTATTCCTTTGTTGGTCTTAATGCATAATGATATGTTGATCAAAAGTTTTGAACTACTTACTTCACCCCAATATATTTCTTTTTAAATTGTACCAAGTTAATTATGTCATTTTAGACTTTAAAACTTGAATGACTACAAATTATTGAGATATTGATCCCTAAATCATAAATTTTGCCTAAAACTTACTAGTATTTTTCATGAACTTTGAAATTAGTTTATACTATTACAAACTTTGCACTTTCTTTAGTATTTTTCATGTCATGTCTATCACTATATTCATTATGTCTACAATCTATACATATATACTCCCTCCATCTCATTTTAACTGATACTTACATTTTACTTTTTAGGATGTAAACTCTAAATAATACATTTCTAAATTAGAAACATCATTCTCTCTAAATTTTTTCTCCCTTTTACTTTATTCTCTCCATTTAACTCACAAAACAACACTATATAATATTATGTCTTCAACCCATACACATATACTCACTCCGTCCCACTGTAAATGACACATTTTTCTATTTGGGATATCCAACTCTAAATGACACATTTGTAAAATTAGAAATATCACTTCTCTACTTTTGCTCTCTATTATTCTCTCCACTTAACTCCTAAAACAACACTATATAAAATTTTGTGCCGAAAAACAAATGCTCCACTTAGAATGGGATGGATGGAGTGTTAATTAATATGTTTGTTGCTTACTAGGAATGTCAGTACAACCCGCAATCCGTGGACATGCCCGAATGCCGCCAAATTTATATGATTAGGGTTGGAAATTTCTAGCCTGGTAAAACTACAGTCTGATTAGCCCACACCGGATTAAACCGCAATTTGTTAGTTAACGATGAAAATAGGTATTTTATTAGTATTTGACATCTTACATGTGATTCAATTGGCAAGGCTGTGAGAGGCATTGATTCTAAGAGCAGCGTACGCATAAAAAGTTGTGTTAGAGGTTCCACTATATATAGTTCTGTTATTCCGTCTGCGAATAATTATCTCTTATTTCCTTTCTTCATTCATTTTCCAAAAGTAATCTCATTTATCCTTTTAGTATTTTTAGTAAGTGGACTCCATATTTCATTAATTATTAAAATGGGATGGATGGAGTAATTTATTAATTCCATTGAATAAATCAAATAGTGTCCTACAGTAGTTATAAAGGAGGGAAAGGAAAATAAAAAAATGGAAAATTTTGAAACATGTGCACGCCGGATTAAATAACGATAAATTTTATAGATCGGAGGAAGTATTTTATAAGAAAAACGAAGATGATGAAATTCTCGATTCAATAAAAAAAGCGGCAACTCGGTTAATTCACAGAATCATGTGTGGGCGTGGCGCATTGGCCGCGCACAAAAGCTTCTTTAGAGAAGAGAGAGACACATGGAGTATATATTTGGGTATTTAGGCCTTTTTATAGCTTGACTCCATACAATTTGGAATTGCAAATTGGTGAGGACCACAAGTAAAGAACCTCAACCGTCATCTTCCATTATTTATTTAATAAGATGGGCCAATATTTGTACAACACTCGACTTTAAGATTAACGCTTTGTTTAAGTTGACTGGTAATTGGCCTTTTGGCTCGGTCAAGTCACCATTGGCCGAAATTGTGACTATTGTGTTGGTGACTACTGAGTACTGACTAGTTTGGGGCTCAAAAGTTTGATTATTTAAGAATTTGGTGTATTTTTCATAACTGAGTCTTGTTGGTGTGCTATATGAAAAACAGGGGCAAGATCATGATTTTGCACCTGGTACTTGTATATAAGAACTCAATCGAGATACAACAACAAAAACGATGCTGGTGAATAAAATGACACGAAGTCAGTTGAATTATATATAAATAAAATTTGTACCCCTTCCTTCCACAGTAATGAATACATTTTTTTGGCACGCGATTTAAGAAAAATCGTGTTAAGTGAGTAAAGTAAAAGAAGCATAGAAATTGAAAAAGGTAAAGAGAATAAAATAAGAGAGAGTAAAGTAAGCGAAGGAAATGTGTTGACTTTTACTAAAAGTGAAAATGACTCTACACTATGGAACGTACCAAAATGAAAAAATGACTTCATTGAACGGAGGGAGTACATGAAGGAATTTTGTACTTTCTAATTCCATTTCTTGATCTCTTTTTCGTGAAAGCAATAAAGTAATTTTCCAGCTTAATCGACAAGTAATCTAGGTTATCAAATACATTATTACATTTTATCTTAGATTCTTATCTACGAAATGACAAAATAATTTATTATCTTGATCTTTCTAGCTTATCTTGATTTTATCTTAGCAACGTTATCAAACAAATCCTAAGACTGCAATATGCATCACCCATGTAACGTAAAATGTCAAAAAAATGAAACAAGACAATTTAAGTACTCCCTCCGTCCCGGAGTATTAGACTCACTTCTTTTGGGCACATGATTTAAGGAATTGATATTTAAATAGTTAAAGTGGAGAGAGTAAAGTATGAGAGAGGGAAAAAGTAGAGAGAGAGAAGAGAGAAAAAAGTAGGTGGAGAATAAAATAAGATAAATACTTTTTGCTAAAAAAGAAAATGAGTCTAATATGTTGGGACATCCCAAAAAGGAAAGTTGGTCTAATACCTTGAGACGGAGGGAGTAGTACAATATGAAAAGGAATATGGGTCAAGCTACAATATGAAAAGGAATATGGGTCAAGCAAGTGAGGCGTGAGGAATAGTGAAAAATGTTGAATGATTAATTAACAAATATTTGACATTTCATTGCATCGATCATACTTTCTCTGGATATATAACTTGCTATTTGTTAAATGATCAATTATCCATTGCTATTCCAATGAAATACTCTCTGCATCACCCGTTACGTGTCCTAATTTTCCATTTTAGTCCGTCCTATATTAGTTATTCCACTTCATATTTAGACTGAATCCTACATTCCAATTACATTTTATTATAAAACTAATATATAAAACTAGGATCTACGTTCCATTAACTTTTTCAACTCACTTTCTATTACATTTGTTAAAAAACTTATGTCAGGTCAAAGTGGGACACATATTAGAGGAATGAAGTGTATAATTATCTGTTTGTATAATAATACATGAGGGTAGTGATAAAATGCAAGCTCTAAAAATTGTACAAACTTCAAACTATGATATGAATGGTTAGAAAATGTCAACAAATTACCAAATAACAACAACAAAAAATGTCAACACAACATCAATCATTGACATTCTGTTAACATTTTTCACTGATAATATTTGATTATATGTTGATAATTTTTAAATATAATACAATATTTACAGTTTACATTTGATTACAACTCTTACCTAAAATAGGATAAAACTTAAAGATATAGGAAAGTTACAGTGAAGACCGAATCTTCTGATCATAAGGATAATTTTCCACAGGAAATCTTGAAATATAATTCTAAATAACAACTCAACACATCATAGACTAACCACGAGAAGATAATAATTAAAGAAATTTAATAATGGACCCTGTAACTAAAAAGTCAATTATATTTGCCACCACCCTTCTCCGAAACGAAAAGTTCAGCAAATTGGCCGCGTAAGACTTTATAGTCAACACAAACTGGCTATTACTATTAACAGCCTTCCTTCCTTCAATTTTCCTCCTCTTTTCTCCAGCCTATATATATCGTTCCCGATCACAACTCACTTCATCACTCACTCATTTCCTTAACCATTCTACAAAGTTTCAAATCCAAAAAAGATTCAATTTTTTCTTTAATTACCAAAAGTTTGAAACATGGGATTGAAGGGATTTGCAGAAGGAGGAGTGGCTTCGATCGTAGCCGGATGCAGCACTCACCCACTTGATCTGATAAAAGTGAGGATGCAGCTTCAGGGAGAGGCCATCGCCACCGCCGCCCCAATTCATCAATCCCTATCCGCCCTCCAACCACCTCGTGTGGGCCCCATCTCCGTCGGTCTTAGTATCATCAAGCACGACGGCGCCAAGGGTCTCTTCTCCGGCGTCTCCGCCACCGTCCTCCGCCAGACCCTTTACTCCACCACCCGAATGGGCCTCTACGAAATCCTCAAGACCAAATGGACCGATCCCGACACCAACACCCTCCCCCTCGCCAGAAAAATCGCCGCCGGACTCATCGCCGGCGGAGTCGGCGCCGCCGTCGGGAACCCCGCCGACGTGGCCATGGTCCGGATGCAGGCCGACGGCCGCCTCCCTCTGTCGCAGCGGCGCAACTACAAGAGCGTGGTAGACGCCATTTCGCAGATGTCGAAAAACGAGGGGATTGGTAGCCTGTGGCGCGGGTCTTCCCTCACGGTGAACCGCGCCATGGTGGTGACCGCGTCCCAGCTGGCGTCGTACGACCAGTTCAAGGAGATGATTTTGGAGAGGAATTTGATGCGGGATGGCCTCGGGACGCACGTCACGGCCAGCTTCGCGGCAGGGTTCGTGGCAGCGGTGGCGTCCAACCCCGTGGATGTGGTGAAGACGCGGGTGATGAACATGAAGGTGGAGGCCGGGAAGGCGGCCCCATACAGCGGCGCAATGGACTGCGCGGTGAAGATGGTCAAGGCAGAGGGGCCTTTGGCGCTTTACAAAGGATTTATTCCCACCATTTCGAGGCAGGGCCCTTTCACCGTTGTTCTTTTCGTCACCTTGGAACAAGTTCGCAAATTATTCAAGGATATGTGAAATTAGTTAGTTAGTGATCGATGATGACGACTACGAAAGCCATAATCATTTAATTATTCTTTTATACTACCATCTTTCAATTTGAATGATACTAAAATTTAGTACTATAAAATATTCAAATTGTAAATTTATTTTCAAACGTACACATTTTATTTTGATCTCGTACCGTATTATCTAATGTAGTGTATACGAGGAAGGAGAAAAAAAATATTACACTAGCATATACTCCCTCCATCCTAAAAAATAGACTAACTTGTAAATGAAATGGAGTTTTAATGTCTAATTAGTGAAGTAAGAAAAAAAAGGTATAAGAAGTGTTATTGGATTGTGAGATCCATATTAATTATTAGTTGTGTGTGGAATAGTAATAGAGGTGTCTTCTTCTCTATGACCGGCCACTCACTCCACTCTTGTTTCAGATGTATCATAGCACAAACACAAATACATTTTTAAAGATTATTCAATTTTGCAGATAATTCTCGTTTTCAAAGTTCACTGCAACAATGTAAATAGTAGTTTTCAAAATCTTCATAATGTTACCAGAGATTTCATGTCCAAAAGTACTAGTATAAAAAGGGTATTTGGCTTTCCTCACTAACACACCAAAATGCACTCTCTCGTACGCACTCGTAATCTTGAACTTTCAAAGCATTGAGGAAGAAGGAGTTTTCTTTGCAAAAGCCATCAATCCAACTCACTTTTGGCACTTTCCTATTTGAAGCAAGTTTTCTACAAAAATCATTAGTTCGAAATATGTATTTATCATGTTGGTATATATTGAAAAGGTACAAAGATATGTTCTGCCAAAATTTTTCCATAACTAAACATGTCTTCAAACTTTCAACTCGTTCATCCATACATAGGGGAAAATCTTCTTTTAAAAAATAACTAGAGGAGGAGGATGCTCACCTCGAGCCAGAGTTTCTGCTCAGTGGTGACGGCTGCGGCGGTCCAATGTCCGACGCCAAGTTTGAATCTTTTCGACGGCCTCTTCGCGATCTATCCTTCTCTACAACTTTTTAATCGAAATTCCAACTTTAGAACTTTGATTTGCAAATGTTTTAAAAAGACAGAGAAGGGCTTACCTTCTGGTGAGCTGAGGTTCGGCGGAGACCTCGGGCCGCCGAATTCACACATGGAACAGGGCGAGGAGGGCCAGATGGGGCTGACCGAGCTTCTCCGATCGGTTTTGACCATGAAAGATAGAGAAGAATGAGAGGGATCGGTCTAGTAATGTTCTCTCAAAGATGAAGAAGGTGACCCATAAACCGCTATAATATCGATAAATGTTAACGATGATTGTGAGTTCTTTAATATTATTATTATTAGATTTTCATTTTTCGAATACTTATTTCGATATCTCAATTTTGCCACACTTGCAGTGGTGAAGGAACTACAAAACCTTGGCTTAATGTCAGCCGATGAACGCCTTCGACTGCTGGAAATGAAGTGTAATAAATCTTAAAACTTGGAAATGATGATAGTTTAATTATAGGTTTTAGACTTTAATTAGTCTTGTAGACTTTGTTTTTTTTTATGGAATGGAACTAGAAGTGGTTGTTGTCACTGTTTCATCCGGCAAGAATATTGAAAAATATAATATAGTAGTACTTCATTTTGTCCTAACTAAATTGAGTCGTATTTTTTTTTGGAACCTTCCAACAAAGTTGAGTCATTTTCGTTTTTGACAAAAAACAAAAAATCCAATCACTCTTACTTTATTTCATCTACTTTACTCTTTCTTTAACTCTCCTACTTTTTACTCTTTCCTACTTTATTTTACTTTCATTTAATCTATTTAACATAATTTCTTAATCTTCGTGCCCGAAAGTTTTGTATCAACTTAGTTGGAACAGTAGGAGTAATAGAAAGTGGTAGAAAAATTAGTGGAATGTGAATATCATACTTTTATATGTACTCCTATTTGTTATACTCCCTCCGTCCCAATGAAGATGACCCCTTCCTTGGACGGCACGAGATTTTATGCCACTTTATTTGTGTGTTAAGTGGAGAGAATAAAGTAAGAGAGAGAGAATAAAATAGAGATAAAGGGGTTTCCATTTTAAGTAATAGGTCATCTTGATTGGGACAAACCAAAAAGGAAAGTGGGTCATCTTCAATGGGACGGAGGGGGTATTATTCATCTTTTCGCGATTTAAAGTCTCATTTTGCCATTTTGGGATTTCTGAGTTTTAAAGTCTCATTTATTTTTTTTCTTTTTAAGTAAGTAGACCTACCATTCAATTAAATCATTACACTCACATATTATTATAAAACAAACATAAAAAAAAAGTGGGATCCACATTCCACTAATTATTTTTTTATTTTCCTTCACAAACTCAAATAATTTCTTAAAACTTGTCCTGAGACGTGGTCCAGCCGCATCTTCATTGCCCCAATTGGTGAGTTTTGTACCTCATCATCGACCATCATTTTATGCATGATTTTACATGCATACATGACATCAGCGATACAATCGTCATGTAATAGTCATGCCCGACCCTTTACCGTTGCCCATCATGCTTGGAGCACACCAAACGCTCGCTCCACATCCTTACATGTAACCTCTTTTGTTGCACAAAGTAAACTTTCTTTGGATATGTTGGGCATCTAATCATCTTCACAAATACGAGCAACCTGGGGTATACTCCGTTAGACAGATACTCATATCATGCTGGTTGTTGTTGGCTACGAAACTGACGCCCTGGACCCTCACCAAGGCATTGGTCATTGAAGAGGGGCGACGACCGTAGGACGTTGATGTCGTTGTTCAACCCGGCAACCCCGAAGTAGGCATGCCAAATCCATAGCCGGTAGTCAGCAACAGCTTCGAGGATTATCGTGAGATTCTTACTTTTGAACTAGACGTGTACATCCTTTCCAAGCAGTTGGACAGTTCTTCCATTCCCAATTCATGCAATCAATGCTGCCCAAAATTCCAAGGAAGTCGTGCACCCTCCTTTGCAAATTCATCAGGCCTTGCAGTCGAGAGGGGTTGGCTTTCGAAGATATATGGGCCCGAATACTTGGATGACCCCCCGAAACAAATATTTCAGACATTCGTGGACAATCATGTCTCCGATATGAAGGTACTCGTCGAACATGTCATTCTGTCCTCCATAAGCCAACTGTCAAACAGCAACCATGCACTTCTTTACCGGAGGCATCCCATCGCATCCGGAAATACTTGTAACGCCCTTCCAATGCAGACATAATGTGTTGGAAAAGTTCTTGATTTATTCTAAAAATGCCGATGGAAAACCGTTGGCCCCACCGGGCTCCTCGGTGAAGTAGTCAACAATAAGCCGCTCGTGGGCAACGATGTGGTCACGGTCGATTGTACGCTGATGCTGGATCGATCGAGGAACCACCGGTTGCATCTGTTCTTGAACGAGTCGCTCCATTTCGCGGTCTATCTGGCAGACGTCTGCGCCCCATTTAGAGAGTAATGTGAAAATTTTAGTGTGGAAGAGTGAAAATTTTCGGGTGAGAGTAAGATGAATGGATGTGAAAAATGAAATGGGGCAGAGTATTTTATGAAGAAAAATAAAAAAAAAAAAATTGCAAAATTATTCGCGGAAGGGCGGCGGTTGCTGACGCACAATATAGTCTCTATTTGATTACTCCAAAAATCGAAGTGCTCTCCTTCGAAGATATGAACTTGATTTGGAGTATAAGTAAACATGGAAATGCTTGATGCCATGTTAAATAACAATGCTCTAGATACCACTTTTGTTGGGTATGGGAATCAATAATGTGCTGCAGCACATTGATATTTGGAGAGAATATGGATATTGATATATTTCACTAAATAGTGAATATGTTATTTTATTGAATTATTCTTTTTGAATGAATAAAATGGTGGAGATTACAATGGTATTTATAGATATATACATGACTCTTCACTAAGGATATTGCCTCTTCATTGAAGTTCATGACTCAAATTACATTTTCAACAGGTGAAAGGCTCCTGCCTCGAAACGGTGGGAATAAATCCTTTATAAAGCATCATGAGCCCCTCCGCCTTAACGGTCTTCACCACGCAGTCCACGGCCTCGCTGTAAGGGTGCGCCTTCCCCGCCTCAACCTTCATGTGCATCACCCGCGTCTTGACCACGTCCATCGGGCTGGACGCTACCGCGACCACGAAGCTCGCCGCGACATGTGTTCAGAGCCCGTCCCTCATCCAATCCATTTCCAAAATCACCTCCTTGAACTGGTCGTACGACGCCAGCTGCGACGGCGTGGCCACCATAGTGCGGTTTACCGTGAGCGATGAGTCGCGCCACAGGCTACCAATCCCAGCCCATTCCTCGACATATGTGAACTGGCATCTACCACGCTCTGGTAGTTGTTGGGATGGGACGGAGGGAGGCGGCTGTCAGCCTGCATCCAGACCATCGCGAAGTCAGCGGGGTTGCCGACGTCGCAGCCGGCGATGAGGCCGGTGGAAATTTGGTGGAGAGGGGTAGGCGGTTGGTTTGGGATCAGTTTTAGAGGATTTCGTAGAGGCCGATTCGGGTGGTGGAGACACCGGAGAAGAGTGCCATCACGCCGACTTGCTGGATGATACAGAGGCATAAGGTGGCTGCGCCGTAGCCGCATGCATTTACGGGCGCAGCCTCACCCTGAAGCTGCATTCGGACCATGATTAAGTCCAATGGGTGGGTGGCGCAGCCGGCTAAGAGCGATGCAACGCCGCCTTCAACACATCCCTTCACACCAATCTTTATGAATTACTAAATCTATGCCCTCAGGGTTGGACAGCGCAGTTACTGGTAAGAGTTGCCATAATGAATTGCGTACGGAATATGTACTAAGTTATACTCCCTCCATCCCCAAAAAATATGCACTTTGGGTTCGGCACGGGTTTTAATGTAAAATTAGTAAAGTATGAGAGAGGGAAAGAGAAAAAGTAATTAAAGTATTGTTAGTGGAGATTGAGTTCCGCCTTAATAAAAAAAAAACTTTCCAAAATTAGAAAGTGTGTATTCTTAAAGGATTGACTAAGAAAAGGAAAGAGTGCATATTTTTATGAGACATGAGAGAAATACTACTATCAACAAAATGGCTTTGAAAAACTGATCGGAAAAAAAGGGATTAAAATAATGAGATAAGAGTTGTGTCATAAATTGATAAGTATAATTGAGAGAGTAATAAAAGGAAAATTAATACTCCCTTTATTCCGTGATATGATACAATTTTTTTAGCACGTGACTTAAAAAAAATTATAAAAAAAGAATAAAACAAATTATGAAAAAGGTAAAGAAATGAAGAAAGAATAAAGTAAGCAAGATTAAAATAAGTAAATGGAATTGTGTTGACTTTCAATCTAAAGAATAATGGCTTCACTATTATAAAATATATTAAAATAATCAAATTACTCTATTACCACATAAGAGGGGGAATATTTCTCTATATTTTTTATAAGGCAAGAGGCGAATCTTTATGGAATTTTACTACTTCTGCTATATTTAATTAGGATCGGAAATCGAAAGATAGTTTTATCACGACACAAAAAAATTTAATTATTAGTTTAGAAGTTAAATAAATGAAAATTTTGTTTTAGATTGAGATCGCAATATTTATTCAAAATGTAAAAGTCCGAAGTTCCAACTTATGAAAATTCCACGCGTGAGGGAAGGACTGGAGAGTGGAGACATTGAACTCAACTTGGACTTATAAAAATTAATTAGATTCTAAAAAGTTGCTCGAAAAAATAATGATGGCCTGATTCCAATTATTAGAAGACCATGTCACTTGAATTTTGTTGTATTCCCTCTATTTGTCATTAGGAGTTTAATTTATTGATGGAACGAGTTTTAATAAATGATAAGAAAAGTGAGTGGGAAAAAGTTACTAAATAAGGGTCATACTCTGTTTGTCATTAGGAGTCTAATTTATTGACGAAACGGGTTTTAAGAGCATCTCCAATAGCGGCTAGCCGATTCGCGTCGCTAGCCGGTCGGTTAGCCGAACTATTGGAAACGGTCAGCCGCGAATCGGCGAAAAAATCGGCGTGGGCTAGCCAATTTGAGGGCGCTGGCCGATGCGCTAGCCGCCATTGTGGCGAGCCGATCGGCCAACGCTATTTTTTAATTTTTTTACGTATTTCTTTTACTTATTGCATTTTTTTAATGTATTTTTTTATGCATTTTTTTATTGCATTTTTAATGAATTTTTTTATGAATTTTTTAATTTATGTAATTTTAAAATAGGCACACAGAAGACGAGCTAGGCCTAATACAAAATTAAGACCTAAAACAGGAACATGTCATATGCATACTAACATTTTTTTATGTATTTTTTTAATAAATTAATGAGGAGTAGAGTGGGACGGTGGCTCGTGTGTGGAAGCCCGGATTTTTTTTTATTATGTAATTTTTTTTATTTTTAGTTAATGTACTTTTTTTTATTTAAATAAAATTAACGAATTTTTCCCGTATATGTGTCGTAAATTTAATTCCGTATTTTGTGTTTAATTCCGTAAATGTAGTTGTTTTTGAATTATTTTTGGAAACGTTTCATTTTTAATCGGACAACCCAAAAAGGAAAACGTTGCATTTCTAATGGGACAGAGGAAGTATTTTTTTGAATGCTATTTAACACAATATAGTTTTTGTTTTAAATTGCTCGTTAATTATAAATTAGTTTAATATTATTGATTGATGCAACTTTACAATATCTTTTCCATTTTTCAGTTATACTTTTGAGTTAATAGTATATGGAATCATGTTCGAATTTGCAATTACTTTATATGTAATGAAACTGCGGGCGGTTGTATATCATTTTATGCTAACACCACAAATCATACTGTTAATTAAACAAATTACAAATTTGTGGTAATAATAATAGCACTAAAATTATAATTGAAGACAAATAAGTTGATTGCTTAGTTAATTAATAATTATAATTATTACTAAAATTATTTTCCGGAAACATAAAACTGATCGATTTCATTAATTTTGATTTATTTATTTTTCTTTAATTAATAACATGGCCTGGTACTATAGCCTACTAGAAATTTGAACAATAAATTATTGAAATAAAAAAAAAGAAAAAAAAAAACACTTGTCAACGATAATGCCCTTAACTATTTACATACTCCTACTTTAATTGTTCATTATGTTACAGGTTATTTGCTGATAAATTAAAAACAAATTTAGAAGAAAATAATTTATTTATTATTATTTTTTTTTGTGTTTTTGTG
>NW_025951795.1:0-2399 GCF_023119035.1 Salvia hispanica
ACACTCGATGGCTGAAGACTCCCCAATGTGGAGGTACTCGTCGAACATGTCGGCCGGGCCTCTGTACGCCGGTTCTGATTGCGGCCGTACATACGTATTGGCGTGTGTCCGGGTTTGCCAGCCCGCATCCTCCCCGATTCCCGAAAAACTCGTACCTTCTCTCTAATGCACCAACGATATGCATAAACAGAGGACGATGCATCCTAAAACGTCGCGGAATAAGGCATCCCCAAAACGCGGCTCTCGGAGCAAAGTAGTTCTCATACAACCGCTGATGTGCAGCAATGTGGTCCCGGGGTACATGCCGTCGGTGATGGATCGGCCGAGGCACGGCCGCCGCCGCGCCTCTGCCGGATCCGTCGATCAATCGCCGCTTGCACAGCGAGATCCAATTCATCATTACTAAAGCCATCACTATCACTAGCGCCTCCGCCACTACCACCCGCACGACTACTCGCCATTATAGATAATTGAAAAAAGAGGTTAGAGAGAGAAACTTGTCAACACAAGTGGTGTAAATGAAATGATGTTGGAGGAGCCCTATTTATAGAGTTCTTTTTTTTTTTTTTTAAAAAATTAAAAATTCCGGACGTCCGACCTTCGCCACAGTGGCGGACGTCCGGTCGGACGTCGACGCGAGGGGCGAGCCCTTCGCAGGGGCACTCGGGACGGGCGTGGGCGCCCTTCCCGCTCACTACGGCGCCCGTCCGGTCGGACGTCGCCGACGGGCGAACAGGAGGGGCACCGTTGGAGACACCCTTAGCCAATGTTTGTTTGTTTTTTTTTTTTGTTTTTTTTGTTTTTTTTTTTTTTTATTACTGTTAGCCAATGTGTTTCTCATAGATTTCTTCAAAATCAATCAAATCAACCGTGAATAATATTGAATGAATAAGTATACTACTAATATTAATCCAACATTTTTGAAATTATCGTTTCCTTTGCAAAAAATATCACTCTTTTATATTTGAATGAATAAGTATACTACTAATATTAATCCAACATTTTGAAATCATCGTTTCCTTTGCAAAAAATATCACTCTTTTATCTCATTAATAATGTATCAGAGGGCTCGGGGCATACAAATTAAGGAATGTAGTTTTTGTTATTATAAATTTAAAAGATTTCTCTTGTAAAATAATTTTAAATATCTGTTAAGTTTTTTATTATAAATGGAACAATAAAAAACTAATATCAGGACATTAAATGGAGCATATAATTTTGTGGTCCATTCCCTTCAAAGAACGACACAATTCCGACAGTATTATGCTAAAATTAGTTCAAGATTTTATCCAGCCAGAAATGATGGCGAGATTATCATTCTTCTATTAATCCACTATTTAAAAATTAGAAAGATACTAGTATAGATATGTCTCCTTGACATTATTAACCTTATTCATTTCATTCGCTCGTTAGTTCCACTATCTTTAACTATTCTAGTAGTAATAGTATAGTCCTGTTTATTTTACATAAACATTATCTTCGGTTATATTTTTTCTTTGACTATAGCACTTCAATTTGTTTAAGGTGGTAATCATTTAGACAGGGAGGAAAGTATTAATACTCTATGAGATTAACATACAATAAGAATTGATATTGTAAGTCATAGTAGTACACTAGTACTATATTAAACCTAAAGGTCACATATATATTCGCATTTTACGAACAGACTATTTAATTATTTAATTTTTGAAATATAATTCTTGTGTAGTTATGTTGCAGTAGTACAATCTATTGCAGGAGTGCATAGGTTTAACTAGGGGTGGGTAAACGGTTTTCGGTTAATTGGTTAACCGAGAACCGAACTGAAACCGGTCGGTTATCGGTTAACCGATAACCGACATTTACGGTTATCGGTTCGGTTCCGGTTTTAAGTTTTGCTAAAAGTCGGTTATCGGTTATAACCGACCGGTTATAACCGGTAACCGAATTAAATTCAATTTTAATTTCAATTATATGTTTATTTAATACTAGAATAAAGTATAATTTACTTCAAACTTTGTCACAATTAAAGAAATTGTAATTTATATCTAAATTTTGTCTAAATCAATGTCAAAAAAAAGTCCATTTTAATTTGTGTCACTATCAATTAGAGTATTATACTTATAAATTTATATCTCAAAGTCAATAAAGTTCTTAAGAATTACTATTTTGATTTTAAATATAGAATATCCCTTCACTTATTATTGGAGACAAGTTTTTAAAGTATAGAATATAGATCATGTAAAGTTCAAGTCTTTTAAAGTGCCTAAACAATTTATATATTACTTTTAAATAGGAATATAATAATAATAATAATAATAACAATAATAATAATAATAAAAAGTAGATGAAAACTTAAAAGTTAAAACAATAAATAATTTTAAATTCAATTATATTTTTAATTAATAATAACTGAAATT
>NW_025951796.1:0-1085 GCF_023119035.1 Salvia hispanica
CCAAGGATCTGGCCTTCTCAGTGAGTTTTCTGGTAACTTCTTTTGGGTACGAGAGATCTTCGCGAGATCTCTTGCTCTGGTATTTCCTTCTTAGCTCTGTTTTCTTTGGGTCCTCTTGTGTTTTCCGCGAGTATTTGTGTTTTAATTTCCCTCTGGCCTGTCTGTTTGTTTCTTGTTGTGTTTTCTTGGTGAGAATAACCTGAGGTGTTGGTGTCATAGTTCAGTAGGAAGCCTATTTAAAACTTGTTTGCCACAGAACTGAGGTTCCTCAGTGTGACCCCCTGCGCCCTTGATAAATCAAGCGATTGTGAACTGGGAAATCCACTGATTGAATGTTCTGGGGTGTTAGACTTCCCTCTGGACTTTGTTACTTCTAGTGACCCTGCATTATTTTGGTTATTTTCACTGCAGCTTCTGTTTTCTGTCTGTGTTGCTTGTTTTCTGTGTTTCTTTTGAAAACTGAGTGGTGGTTGGTGTTTATAGCTCTGTGTCTTCTGTGAAAAATGGCCAACCTCCCTTTTGGACTCATTCCTTTCAATGGAAAGAATGATTTCAGTATTTGGAAACAGAAGCTGAAATGTGTTTTAATTCAGCAAAAAGTCTTTAAGGCCATAGATGGGAAATTTTCTGATTCTGATGATGATGCTAAGAAAGCTGAGATGAATGAACTTACCTGCTCTACTATCCTTTTGAGTTTGAGTGACTCTGTTATTAGGAAAGTTGGTGTTATAGATAATGCCAAGGATATGTGGGATAAACTTGATGAGTTATATACTGAGACTTCTATGTCTAACCACATGTACTTGCTTGAAAAGTTGTTTAAATTCAAATTGGATTTATCCAAGGATATTGATGACAATATTGACACTTTTTCTAAGCTTGTACGGGATATCAAGAGATCTGGAGACAAAACAATTGATGAGTACACCAGTATTGCTCTCATGAACTCAATTCCAGATTCTTATAGTGATGTCAAGGCTGCAATTAAGTATGGGAGGGACACAGCCTCCCTGGACTTGATTATTAGTTCCTTGAAGTCTAAGGAACTGGAATTGAAAGAAAAATCTGACTCCAAAGCTGCTCTT
>NW_025951797.1:0-10627 GCF_023119035.1 Salvia hispanica
CATCCTAATAAATCCAAAAATTATATAGTTATTCAAATTCATAAAAATACAAAAAGTACATTATTAAAAGCAAAAATTACCGACCTAAATCTTTTTGTAGGATTTATCGCAACTCAGTCTCATCGCGTGTATGGAATTTCACCTCATGTACTGAAGCAGTTTCAGGTTCAATTTTTACTACTAGTACTCCCTCCTTCCCACTTTAAAAGTCCTAGTCACTTTTTTGCACCTGTTTTATAAAAATGATAGTAATAAATAGTTAAAATTGAGAAATGGTAAAGTAAGAGAAATAATAATATTGAGAAGAGTCTTTTGTACCTTATTCTCTCTCTTACTTTACCATTTCTCCACTTTAAATATTTATTATCATTTCTATAAAACGGGTACAGAAAAGCGACTGAGACTCCTAAAGTGGGACGGAGGGATTATTAATATTATTATTGTTTTGGTGGGTAATATTATGGTTGTTTTTATTGGGTACGAATGAAATTTTTTATAGTGTACGTAGTACAGTATATATAGCTTCAAGTATTGTTTGCATGAGATCCTCATTATAATAATTCAGTATTTGTTTAAATATTTTGAGGTTTTGTGTGGCTTTCATATACTCAGACTCAGTTTGGTAGACTATCTATCTTTCAACAAGGTAAGATAAAGACCATAATAGTTTGTGCTAGCATGTATCAAGTCTATTTGTATTTGGTAATTTAGTTATAAATTTATCTTAACTTTGCAGAAGATAATATATCATAGTAATAAAATGAGTGTTATTGAAGAATAAAGAGAGAAGCAGCATCTACCATCAACATGAAGAATAAAAGAAGCCACGTGGACGTGAGCTGGCATCGTCAATTGGCTGTTAGAATTAGTTATAAGGTTTTGGTTAAATGTGGTCGAGTCTACACGTTAGCATGCACTCATGCACATGCGCATAGTATGCTAGATAGAAGTATAAATAGTTGGCTTTCCTTTCTCTGTAATTCAGCTTTTGTGAAATAAAAATATCTTTTTCTCTCATGCATCTCTATCTTGAGTTTTACTCCATATGTTTGATTTCATATTTCTTATATGGTATCGTTGAAAATCATAGCTTCCGCTCCTTCTTTTTGATCCTTTTTTGAATCTGAAATGGCTCCTCGCAACACAAATAAAAGCAACAATAGCACCGGTGGATATGCAACCAACAGTCAACCACATTTTGAAGACAATTCGAGTCCTTAATACCTTCATCCAATCGACAATCCCAATCTACAACTAGTTTCTCAAGTTCTCACCGGATCAAATTACATCGTCTGGAGCAGATCGGTCACCACCGCATTATTGGCCAAAAATAAGCTGCCGTTTAATTTGTCAATGGTGATCTCCTCCGACCAGATGCCGATCATCTTCTACTCTCAGCATGGATCAGATGCAACAATATGGTTGTATCATGGCTCAGGAACTCAATTTCGCCACAGATTTGTTCAAGCGTGATGTATCTGGATAGCGCTTATGAAATTTGGTCAGATCTTCGTGATCGGTTCTCAGTATCATACTCGGCACGCTCTTATCAACTTCGTCAACAAATCATGAATCTCACTCAAGGTCAGAATGATGTTAGCACCTATTTCACTGATCTGCGAATTGTATGGGATGAATTTAAGCATTTTCAACCGATCGCATGGTGCACTTGTTCTACATGTCGTTGCCATAGTGCACGAATGTGGCAAGCTTCTCAAGAGGAAGATTGCACTATCGGACTCAATCCTTCTTTCTCTCAAGTCAGATCCAGCATTCTATCCATGGTGCCTCTACCATCTCTATCCAAAACTTTCTCTATTGTCGTTCAGGAAGAGAGACATGAATATTGATCATAGCTATACTCCTTCTTCTCATTCCTCCAGTGAGCAACTCTTTGCTGCAAATGCTGCTTCTTCTTCCTTTGGCAGAGGAAGATTATGTACTCACTGTGGTAAAAATAACCACACTATTGATCGATGCTATGCTCTACATGGTTTTCCACCTAGTTTTGGTCGTGGAAGGGGAAAACCTGTGTATAAGGATTCGGTGCAACTTAGATCTGTGAATCTAGTGGATGATAATCTAGCTGATTACAATGAAAAAGCTATCTCTAATGCTACTGGAAAAATTCTGGTGTTTCAACAGGTTCTCTGAATTCAACAATGGAGCAATGTCAATACCTCATGGCTCTCATCTTGGCATATCGGATCCTCCTCAACTTCCTTCACCTTCACCAGAAAACATTTCAGTCGCACTTATAAATTCCTCAACCTCTTCATCTCAAACAACAGTTCCATAGCAGCCTCAAACTCAATTTACTGGTACAGTTTCTTTTACCCATTTTGTAGCAAATATATCTTCTAATCCTTCATGGTTAATAGACACTCGTGCTACACGCCATGTTTATCTTTTTCATTCTTCTTCACCAATAAATGATGCCTTTGTAAACTAACCTAATGGTGGAACAGCCAAAGTGACACACATACGTATTATTCACCTCACACCTTCAATCACTCTATCCTCTGTCCTGTGTGTTCCATCTTTCACTTTCAATCTCATATCTGTCAGTTCCTTAACTATTTCCCTGCCTTGTATTGTAAATTTTACTCATGATTCCCTCACCATTCAGGAAACTTCACCGGGGACTTTGATTGGGAAGGGTAAACGTGTTGGCCACCTATACACCCTCATTGTTGATTCTGGTACTACTTCCAACACCTCAAATCCTATTCCTATTGTAACCTATGTTGTATCTACTGATACTTGGCATATGAGACTAGGACACCCCTCCATAAATAAACTCAAATGTATCTCAGAAACACTACTAAAACTCTTTATGTTTGTGACATTTGCCCTTTAGCTAAACAGAAACACTTAGCCTTTTCTTCTTCTGAATCTATATCAGTTGATTGTTTTGATTTGATTCATTGTGATGTCTGGGGTCCTTTTAACCCTTGTACTACACAAGGCTATCAATACTTCCTTACTATTGTAGATGATGCATCTAGATTTGTTTGGACATTTTTGATGAAACATAAATCTGATGTTAAAGACATTCTTGTACAATTCTTGACCACTGTTAACACCGAATTCTCAAAGAAAATAAAAATGATTCGAACTGATAATGCTCCAGAGTTTTCACTCCCCTCTCTATTCACTCAGTTTGGAACCAATCTACAACATTCTTGTGTAGAGACTCCTCAGCAAAATGCTAGAGTTGAGAGAACGCATCAACACCTCTTGAATGTTGCTAGAAGCCTTCTCTTTCAATCTCACCTACCTATCCATTTCTGGGAAGACTGTATCCTAACTGCTGCTTACCTAATAAACAGAACTTCATCATCTTTTTTACCTGAAAACACCACTCCTTTCCACATTCTATACAATAAACAACCTTCTTACTCTCACCTAAAAGTCTTTGGATGTTTGTGCTATGGCTCCACCCTTCACAGAGGCAGAGACAAATTATCACCAAGAGCCTCAAAATTCATTTTTTAGGATATCCCCCGGGTTATAAAAGGGTACAAAGTCCTTGATATAGACTATGCAAGAATCAATTACCCGCAATGTTGTGTTTCATGAAACCATCTTTCCTTACTCTCATCTTACTCCATCCACCTTCCCTCATACTCAATCCACAACTCCACAAAACCTTACCTCACAAACCTTAACTGAACTAGAACCAAATTCTGACTCATCTCCACCTCCAAAAACAACTCAACCTGCTCCTATCATCACTACCAGAACTGGGAGACAAGTAGTCCCTCCATCTCATTTGACTGACTACTTGTGCAACTCAGTTTCCTCAGCCACTCCTTATCCCATTTCTTAATATTTCACCCTTTCAAACCTTTCCCCAACCTACCTTTGATATGTCATTCTGATGACTGCAGTGTTTGAGCCAGCCTCTTACTCTCAGGCTGCTCCTATTCCAGAATGGCATATGGCCATTCAAGATGAATTAGCTGCTCTAAATAAGATTGAAACTTGGTTCATCACAACTCTACCACCAGGAAATACCCCAATTTACTGTAAATGGGTGTTCAAAGTAAAGTTTCTTGCTGATGGTTCAGTGGAAAGATACAAAGCAAGGCTTGTTGCCAAAGGGTATATACAGTTAGAGGGTGTGGACTTTCTTGATACTTTCTCTCCTGTGGCTAAACTCACCACAGTGAAATTCATTCTAGCACTTGCAACTATTTATTGTTGGGATCTCTGCCATTTGGATATTAACAATGCCTTCTTATATGGAGACTTGGAAGAAGAAATATATATGAACCTTCCACCTAGGCTTTCTGTTGAGGGGTCGAATGTAAGCCAGGAACCAAGCTTGTTTGCAGACTCCTTATATGGCTTGAAGAAGACATCTAGACAATGGTACTTGAAATTATCACAAGTTCTGAGTGGTTTTGGTCTTCAACAGTCAGCCTTAGACCATTCTTTCTTCTACAAGAAAAATGCCTCCAACTTCTTTGGCATTGTGGTTATGTTGATGATATATTGGTAGCTACAAGTGATAAAGGAGAGATTGAGAATTTTAAAAATTTCTTAACTCAACATTTTAAGTTCAAAGACTTAGGCATTCCAAAATATTTTCTTGGCTTTGAAATAGCCAGAAACAAAGATGGGATTCTTATATCTCAAAGGAAGTATGCAATGGATCTCTTGAGAGATACAGGATTAATGGGATGCAAGCCCTCCTCAGTACCCATGGATTCTGCCAAACAATTGGGACAAGAAGCTGGAGAATTGATGGCAGAGCCCTTAAAGTATAGGAGGTTAATTGGTAGACTCCTGTATTTATGCATTACTAGACCGGACATAACTTTTGCAGTGCATAAACTCAGTCAATATGTCTCCAAACCGTGCGAAGAACATTGGATAGCTGTTGAGAAAATTCTCAGATATATCAAGGGAACTCCTGGACATGGTCTCTTTTACTCTAAGGATTAAACACCTACTTTAAGTATCTTTTCTGATGCAGATTGGGAAGCTTGCCCTGACACTCGCAGATCGATGACTGAGTATTGCTTATTTTTGGGCACCTCTTTAATATCTTGGAGAGCCAAGAAACAACACACTATCTCAACGTCATCGGCAGAGGCAGAATATAGAGCCATGGCTCAAGCTAGTTGCGAAGTAGTGTGGGCAATAACACTTCTTGAAGACTTTGGAATACAAAGAAGTAAAGCTGTTTCCTTATATTGTGATAATCAAGCAGCTGTACACATTTGTTCTAACCCGGTGTTTCATGAGCGCACCAAACATATTGAGATTGACTGCCACACAGTGAGAGAGAAATTTCTAGAAGGGATCATCAAACCCATGCATATTCGAAATACTTTGCAACTTGCTGACATCTTTACTAAACCTCTTGGTGCAGTAGCTTTTCAAGGCGTTTTAACCAAGATGAACTTCAAAAGTTTATATAGTCCATCTTGAGGGGGGATATTGAAGAATAAAGAGAGAAGCAACATCTACTATCAACATGAAGAATAAAAGAAGCCACGTGGATGTGAGCTGGCATCGTCAGTTGGCCGTTAGAATTAGTTATAAGGTTTTGGTTAAATGTGATCGAGTCTACACGTTAGCATGCACTCATGCACATGCGCAGAGTGTGCTAGATAGAAGTATAAATAGTTGGCTTTCCTTTCTCTGTAATTCAGCTTTTGTGAAATAAAAATATCTTTTTCTCTCATTCATCTCTATCTTGAGTTTGATTTCATATTTCTTATAAGTGTAGCTGAAAAATATATTAGTTTTTGGTCAGTTCAGATTTAATCACAAACTTTAAATATGGAGAAAAATACACCAACTTTTAACTTGTACATTTCCCACAAAATTCAATTTTGCACAAATTTAATCTTGTGTGGCATACTGGGGGGTGTCTACGCCATTTAGCCGGCGATTCCCTTAAAAGATGTGTTTATAGGGCGAACTTATAATGTTGTATAAAAAACACATGAACTTTGAAACATACAAATTAATTTTAATTCATCGAAAAATTGAAAATCGTGAAATATGTATGTTTAACTTAGAAAGCTAGCTAGTTCATACTTCATTGTTTATGTAGTTTTCCAAGGAAAAGAGAGATTATTCGTTATTGTGAAAGAGGTTAAAAGGGAGGAGGGTAGAGAACAGAGATAGCGTCAATATCATCCACCCCTAACTCCTTAAACTGCCCCATCGTAAGACTAGGAAACATGATAGCATCCCTGTCAGTGCTGTGGCCAAGCCCAAGTATATGACCGATCTCGTGCGTCGCCACCGTCTCAAAGTGATACATGTCCATCGTCCGCGGCTGAAACGACCAGTTCTCATCCGCGTCGAAGTGGACCCGCCCATCATCCGGCGGGAACGCGTGCGCCAGCACCCCCCTCGGCCCGTCGAACGGCTCCCCGTCCCCGTGCGCGCCCCTGTAGTACCCAACCTCGATGTCGCTCTCGAAGAACCCCAGGTTCTCGTAGAAGCTGAAGCCCGACACGTTGGCCCACCGCTCGAAGGCCGCCTCCATGTCCGCCTTCGCGTGCTCCGGGAACCCCTCCGTGTACGTGTAGGAGAGGCGGGTGTATGGCCACCTCGGCCTCCCCCTGAAGAAATCATAATAAGATGGAAACTCTGTTTCCGTCTTATTATGATGATTCGATGTGAGGGCGCGGCGGCGGTTGGGGAGTATCATGGTGTTGACACCGTCGGTGATGTCGGAGACGCCGCACCGGGGGATGAGCATCTTGGACATGGTCTCGTGGTTGAGCTCGCCGGTCCGGCTCAGCCCGAAATTCATCTGGAAGGTTAAGATGGCCACCTTCAGGATCTCATCTTGGGATGCTCCGAAATGCACTTGGGCACGTGCGTATTCCATGTACCCGTAGTTTTCCAAGTATTTTAAGTAGTCAAAATTATTGATTGTTGAAGCTAGGCTGGAGTGGAAGGGCGATGGCGATGGCGATGGCGATGGTGATGGTGATGGTGAAGGTGGGAAATTGGGTATGTTTCGGTTGGCATTGCAGAGTGAGGAAACGATTGTTAAGAAAAAGACATAATTGAAGGAAGGATTGAGAGCCATGGATGAATCCAATCCTATAAATTTTAATGACTTACTAATTGATTGGGTGTCTAATTATATATGATGTTGTGTCTAATTATATGTGATGTTTAGAGTCAACAACTTATTAACGCTACCTTTTTGTCATGCATCAATGACTAGTCCAAAATTGCATCTACTCAACAAGGACTTAATTAATTTGCCTGTTGGAAGATAACAAATTGTTCCATGATTTTTCAATAATTGCATCTACTCAACAACGGCTTAATTAATTATGCACCATCTAATATTAGATGAACAATGCTAAATCGGCATTACGAACCCCGCGAATAATGGGGATAACAATTTTTTGATTAAACTCCTCCTCAAAAAATAAGGTGACGTGGTATTATCATATTATAGTAAGAAGATGATAAAGTACGGCGGTTTAAAGTGAGAGTGAGAAGTTGGTTTCTTGAGAGAGAAACAATAAAGAAGAATTTAAGAGTTATTATATTTTTATTTTTATCGAAGTTGATACACTAATCTAAAGTAGATTAACACAAAACTTTGGTTTTGTAAAAAATTCGATAACTGCGCGCAATTAATTAAAAATCAAAACAACAAGCAACAAAAGATAATGAAAAACCCAAAAATCTACGAATTCAATTCGTAATTTAATTCACAAATGGCTGTGATTTAATGTTCAAACAAGAAACGAAAATTATTGAAAAAGCAAAAAAAATCTACTAATTCAATTCATAATTTTACAACGATCACAAATTCATATCGATCTGCTGTGATTTTGACGTCAAAGCAGCAGCAGGGTTCTGTTGCAAGGATTCAGGGAGTTGACGCCGATGCCAATATCGGGATTGCCGCATCTCGCGACATCATAGACGGTAAGGTTTGATCATCCAATATACCGGTGGGTTTGATGCCAAAATTTTCTTGATACATCATGATGGCTAATTCCAGAATTTGGTCTTCTGAAGCACCGGTTCCGAGATTGAGTTGTGCTTATTCGTAATAACCTTATCTCCGAAGATGAAATTCCGAATCAAATTGGGTTGTATGTTTTTTTGTTTTTTTGTTTTTTTGAGAAACAAGAGTAATGAGCGTATAAATTGGGATGTTTTGATTGGAGGGGGTTTTACCAACTCAAAACTTGTGTTGCTTCCCTTGGTTCCGGAAGAGACAGAAAGTAGGAACACGACAAGAAGAAAGACGATGCACCAAATATTCAAAAGCTTAGGAGCCATGGCTAATCAGATTAGTCTGTGTGGAATCGCAACATGCTTCTGCATCTATTTAATTTATAGAGCAACAGAGAATATCATAATACTAGAAGGGTTATTATAGTATTTGTAGTTTTCCATTTACACGTAGGATAGCGACATGTTTAATAAGTATAATTACCCCATGAAATTAGATTATTGTGGAACTATATTACCATAAATGGATTTAATTCCTAGTATTTATATGCGACAGACGATTTACTTACTCCATAAATTAAACTATATCCGATCTCCTCCTATAAAATAGGAGTATATTTAAAGCTTAAATGTCTGCAAAGAAATCACGAACAATAGATTATTTTAGTTTATCTTCGGTATCTTTAAAATTTTAATGACGAATCAAGTAACTAAAAAATCAATTATTTCATCTTACCAAATTTATTTTATTTTATTTTTTAATTTTAAGTCACTTAAACTTAAAACGATACTGTTTAGCCGGTTTGTGTCGGAATAAGGAAATCAATTAATTGAAAAACAAGGCTAGAGATGACTGTTGGAATAAGAAAATCAATTAATTGAAGAACAAGAAGGCAAGAGATGAAGTTATGACAAGAATAAAGAAGGAAATCTATTAAAGATTATGGAAAATCAAATAAAAAAGGTAGTATAATCAGAATATATTTTCCATGTATAGCTAGAATTAGATCCCTATAAAAGGTGGTGTAACCATTGAGAGAATTAATTCAAGTCTAATACAATGTAGTCCATACAACTTTGAGTGTATTTTATTTTTCGCATTTTACATGGTATCAGAACACTAACTTTCAAATCGGAGTTCTTGTACCCAAAAATCAGAAACAGACAAAGTTCTCCACACCATATTTGTGACATCCCTAACCCGAAACATGCATCAATTTGCATATTGATATATATTCATTTATTATTGCATATTTATAATATTATTTACGTAATTATGTGCATGGGGGTATCTAGTGCATGGAAAATCTATACTGCATATATTTTGATAGTGATCCTAAAAGTGTATAAATAATAGTAGTAGCATATATTTTGATAGTGATCTAAAAGTGTATAAATAATAGTAGTAGCATAGTTTAAAGAAATATATGTGTATGTGTTAGCAATATACGCGTCCACTGTTAAAAGTGCCACTAATCTTATTGAACAAATGTCAAAGAATGGACTATATATATGAACATGTGTAGTTGGTAGAATAAATTGTTTAAATGCAATGGGAATAAGATATATATACGTATAGTGATTCAAGTAGATATAAAATATAAATAGATTTAATAAGTATTAAATATAAAAATAGTCATGATATAATTTAGTGGTATTAGAAAGAAATTAAATAAAAGAATGAGAATAGTCGATATTTTCATAAGCTATTATTTATACAAATATGTATATTAAGTTACTTTCTTCTCACAAAGACACATGTAGGCCACGTGTATAATTTTTG
The DNA here is from genome assembly GCF_023119035.1 of Salvia hispanica. Classification (NCBI taxonomy): domain Eukaryota; kingdom Viridiplantae; phylum Streptophyta; class Magnoliopsida; order Lamiales; family Lamiaceae; genus Salvia; species Salvia hispanica. Next base: position 9,743 of record NW_025951797.1, read on the forward strand.
AAGTGCTACTTGCGTAAGTCTGGTTGATCTAATGCTAGTACGTATAAGTGTTACAATTGTTAATGAAAAAAATAAAGAGAGGAAGGGGGAGGAATATAGAATGAAAAGAAACGAGAGGAAAGAAAATGGAATTTCTGTATAAAATAGTCTTAGTCTCCTCCTTATACATGCGCACATAAGCAGAATGGAAAAGAGAAACAAGTACTTGGATAAGTTACAGGATCAATCTTAAACAAGATCAAGAGTTATAGATCGAGAAACAGGAACAAGTGCTCTATCAGATTATCTATCTTAATCAGGTGTGTATAAATCACACTTTTAATTTTACATATTTTATGTGATTGATTGCTATGTGTTAAATTGGAGTGAATATTTGAATTATATGATATGAGACTAAATGGTTATGTGTCATTTGATATTGATGGTGAAATATGATGTGGATATGTGACTTGTGCAATGGATATGTTTGATGTATCATATTGGAATCATTTGAATCATGGGATTAAAAAGGATATGTGACAGTCTTGCTCTGGATCTGATATACAATGGCAAAAGACCTAAGGGTCATATACAATGATAATAGACCTACGGGTCAATACAAAGAGCAAAGAGGGACCTTCGTGGAAAGGTCAAATCAAAGAGGGGCCTTCGTGGAAAGGTCAAAATATGCAAAGAGGGGCCTTCGTGGAAAGGTCAAATCAAAGAGAGGACCTTCGTGGAAAGGTCAAATAAATATAAGGGACCTACGGGTCGTATACAATGGAAATCCCTGGCAGATACCAGGCTTGATTTGTCACAGAATAATAAAAAGAATGGAGAGGCATATTGATAAGGCTCGTTTCATGCATCGGTTTAGGGTTAAAATTTTGTGCATTTGGGGCGCTA
>NW_025951798.1:0-2974 GCF_023119035.1 Salvia hispanica
GGGATAGAGGTGGAGGGGTTAGTATCGTCCTTTTTGGGAGAACGTCTTACCTCGTTGACAATGTAGATAGTGGAGGTAGTAGGATCCTCCACTTCAAAGGGGTCTTGAGGTTTGGTCAAATCCATGATCATGATTGTCCTACACTGCTGTTCCATCTTTGCCTGCTTTGCTTCCTCAAACTTGAGCATCTCGCTTTCGATCTTATAGGTGGATTGGCTATGGTTATCGCTAATTGTGATCTCGCCACGACCTACATCAATCAAAGCTTTGCAAGTAGCGAGAAAATCTCTCCCTACGATTAGAGGGACATTCTTGTCTACTTTCATGTCAAGCACAATAAAATTGGCGGGAAAAATGAAATCATCTATTTTCACTAAGACATCCTCAATCATACCAAAAGATTTTATGGTCGAGTTATCGGCCAACCTGAGTGTTACGTGTGAATTTTTGAGTGGCCCAATGATGAGCTTTTCGTAGTACTTGAGCGGCATGAGATTGATGGAAGATCCTAGATCACATGGGGCCTTGTCAACCTTCCCCTCTCCAATCCGGCATCGGATAATGAATTGGCCCGAATCTCTCTGCTTCACTGCCTTCTCCTTTCTCACTGCAATGATTTGGTAGCTTAAGGTCGGCTTTTGTCGGCTTTCTCTTTCTCATCACTGCCTCCCTTAGTAGCTTCGCATATTTAGGTATTTCCTGCAACGATTCAACTAGAGGAATGTTAGTATGAACTTTACAAAACATGTTCAAAAAATGTTTGAACTGCTCTTCGAGCTTAAACTTCCTCTTTGGCTGGAAAGGTAGCACAATCCCATTATGCCGCACGAGTCCTTGCTGAGCGGGTGCTTCTGCCTTCTCTGTGGCGGCCCGCCGCGTAGTGTGCGGCGGTCCGCCGGCGGCTGGGCAGACTCCATTCTGGGCTTCAGTGGCGGTCCGCCGCGTGGTGTGCGGCGGTTCGCCGGCGTCTGGGCAGTCCCCAGTTTTCTGCTTTGCCACCCACTTTTTGTTGACGTCGTCCACTAGTGCGGCTGCCTTTGCCCTGTCCTCATCTAACTTCTTTTGGATTTGCTCCATCTGCGTGTTGATGTTGGTTATGGCAGTCGAGATCGTGTTCATTTCCTGCTCGAGGTTGTTTATTCTAGCTTCGACCACTCCGATCTTGGTGTCATTAACCTTCATGTCTTGCGCGATTACCTCCAAGATCCTTGTGATCCCTTGTTCATACTTTTCCTCCTTCTTGAGTGTCTCAACTACTCCTCCCTTGCTAACATTAAATCCTGCGGGGGGTTGCAAGTAATTATTGTTAGAATAAGAGAGATTAGGATGAGGTCGGTTTCCATTATAATTATTGAAATTACCACCCCCCTGGTTAGGGCGATAGTTGTTGTTGTAATTTCTATTGGGGCCGCCTCCTTGTATGTAGTTGATTTCTTCCACTATCGGGGTAGGAGTTTCAGGCTTAGAGACTGCTATAATGGAGGTTGGTGGAATCGGGTCCTCCTTCCTTGATGAATCCATTTGGTCCACCCTAACTCGAAGCTCGGCCAATTCCTTTGCAAAGGAGCTTTCCTCGGCTTCTTCAACTGCAGCTATCCTCTTCACCGTCATGGCTTCCTCACCTGACTTCCTTAAGAACCCTCCATTTGCACCTGAATCAAGCATAGCACAAATTTTCTCGTTAAACCCATTATAGAGAATCCCTACCTGGTGGTCCACGGTGAAACCATGGTTAGGGCACTTTCGGAGAAGGGCTTTGAAACGAGCAAATGCCTCATAGAGGGGTTCGTCCTGGCCTTGGATGAATTGGAAGATCTCGCTTTTGAGCTTCAAAATTGTGCCCGGCGGATAATACTTGTCGAGGAAGGCAGCTACAATGTCCTTCCATGTGGAGACCTTTTCTCTAGGCATACATTCAAACCACTCTTTAGCAGAATCAGTTAATGAAAAGGGGAAGAGTCTTACCCTTATGGCATCGTCGTCGACACCGTTCAGTTTGAGAGTGTTTGCGATCTCCACAAATTTGGAGAGATGGCGGTTAGCATCCTCTGTAGCCCTACCTGCAAAAGGAGTTTGCTTGACCCTTTGAATAAGGGGCATGCGTAACTCGAAATTATTAACGTCAATACGAGGTCCTTCGGGAAAGGTGATTATTCCACTTGATTGAACATGTTCATCACGGGTTGTATCTCCTGATTCTTCTTTTCCAGAGCCTCTCGGGCCGCCCTTTCCGCATCTCTCTCATCCATCAGTAGCTTCACCATTTCCTGCAGTTTCTCGATGTCCGTTCGGTCACCCATTGTTCCTGATCCTTTTTCACTTCTTATTTTCCTACGAGTTCTCTCAAGTTCTAAATCGAGCGGTTCTAGGCTGTCCTTCCCAGAGCGCGTTCGCATACAAAACCTGCAAGAACCAAAAACAAAAACGAATTAAAAACTAAAATTAAAAACTGAAAGAAATTAAAGTCCAAAGTAGCAAAATTATCCGTTTGAAGATATCACTCCGAAGTGAATTGTCTTCTCCGGCAACGGCGCCAAAAACTTGATGCACTATTTATTAGCACTAAATAAACCTGCAAGTATACAGAGTATATATAGTATAGCTAAAGGTTAGTACCGGATATCGAACACGGGGAAGACGAACATAAAGTGTCTATCCTCTACTAAGACTCAAATACTATCTGGAAAAACAATTGGGTTTTGAAAACTTTTGAAAAACTAAAAACAATAGAAAGCATAGACCAACTAAAAGCGAATAAAACACAGAGAAAGACGATAGAGATAAGGGAATCCCAGGGATGTGTGTTCACAGTTATGGTTATACAAAATTCCAACTACAATACCCTAGCACAGTTTATACTTTGAAAGGACGAGTCACCTAGCTTATGCTCATGCGATACAAATGTTGATTACAAGATTAGGGTTGTCAATCCTAACACGTAACTCCAAAAAGCTCCTAAGACCCTTGAAAAGTC
>NW_025951799.1:0-1259 GCF_023119035.1 Salvia hispanica
TGTGCGATTATCCCCAACAACATCGTGGAACAGGTCATCACAGTAGGTGGCCCAACCGGTACCTTGTAGAAGTAAAACTTTTTCACAACCTAGATAGGCTTTGGCTACCTATCGTGAAAGGTTGCAGTGTCCATCCGAAAAGTCGTCTTTACCTTGAGAATGACTAGTGACACTGGTGTGGTATAGCATTGAATGGATCTAAAGTATAGACACGTCTTTGTTGCTATCTACTGTAAGATGATGTCTTGGAGATTTAATATTTCCTAATCTTTGTAATAATATAGGACACACGTTATTTAATCATACGCTGCTTTGACTTATCAATAGGTGCGGGTTTTTCGTAACCCAATATTCCTGATATCTTGGGTAGTAGTAATTAATAACTAGTATGGTGTCAGTTTTATTATTACATTGAATCGTGTGCCTGCGTGGTTTGACTATATCCCCAAGAGGTGTTCGAGAGAAGTTCTATTATTCGGAAACCCGGCCGGTTTGGATTTAATCCAAGAATAAATAGAAAAGGAAAAGTATATTTTGATATACATCTCGTACTAGACAAACTCTTGGAAATAAAAAGATATTAATTAATTTAAAGTCTATAGCAGACCACAAATTAATTAATGGATATAGAAAGTCTTAGACACGGGAAATAATATATTAAAGAGGTTAACCCGGATTGCTTGTAATCACGGATTGGATGGGCGGTCAATATTTCTTCTATAGTGGCACAAGAAATATTCCATTGGCCTTATATTAAATTATGGGTTATAATTTAATTAGTAAAGAAGGTCCAATTGGGGAGGCCCAATCCAAGCCCCATAGATCCCTAACCTAGCCCATCATAAACTCTATAAATAAGAATGTAAGGAGAGGAGACAAATATGTTATCACAAACCCTAGCCTCCACACTTGGCTTTCTTGTCTTCTCCTTCAAGATTCTTATAATTTCTAAGAGATTCCTCCCACAAGGAATTTGGATCTATAGAGTTAAGGGTCATAGGTTAGAAGATCTTTGGTCTTGCATTCACAATCAAGCTTCAAGATCTACACGTGGCGAAGTAGCAAGCCACTTCGATTCTTTGGAGAATCATTGTTGTAAGTATTCAACAACATAATTTAATTTAAATTATGTGATTAATTGCGCAATTATATGTTTCTACATGTTCAAGCATGAAATTTAATCGACCCACATAATCACCTAAATAGATTCTTTTGTGGATTTATTTAATGCAATTTCCGCTGTGCGATTATCCCCAACA
>NW_025951800.1:0-9388 GCF_023119035.1 Salvia hispanica
CTTAAACCTGGCTGAGCCGGACCTGGATATCATCCAAAGCCTTCCTCCAAATGTTGACTACGAGCACCTTTGTGTGGCGCCGGAGGCAGAGGAAATTAGGCGAGCAGTTTTCAGTATCTCGGGAGACAGTACCCCAGGACCGGACGGTTTCACGGCGGTCTTCTTCCAAAAATGCTGGAAAATCATGGAGAGAGACATGACCGACGCTGTGGCCAAGTTCTTTGGGGGAGCTTATCTCCCGAGAAGTGTGACCTCCACATCGATTGTTCTCATTACCAAAAAAGAGACGCCGGTGGTTTGGGCCGACTATCGTCCGATAAGCCTTTGCAACGTCACGAATAAAATCATCACCAAGATTCTAATGGCTAGACTCGCACCGCTCCTCTCATTGGTCATATCACCAAACCAAAGTGGGTTCGTGAAGGGGCGCCTCCTCAACGATAATGTCCTCCTAGGACCATGGCGCAAGTTCTCCGAGAGGGTACAGAGAATAAGGGCCCCCAAACTTTTGATCCAGAGAAGATCCAAACCATGGGACACGTTGGTCTTAGCAATGGTAAACCTTCCATATTCTTCTCATGTGAAGAAAACATAAAGCTTGCTGACAATATGGGCTATGCAATTATCGGAAAATTCTCCAGTTCCTTTCCAACGGCACAGCAAATACAGAAGGCTCTTAATAACATCAAGTTCATTCGAAGCTTCTCATGGAAGTACATCAACGCAAGGCATATCTTGATTCAGTTTGATGACCTTGCGGACTATGCCCGTCTTCTTAGCGGACCAAAGGGCACCCCGGTTTGGTATGTGGAGCGACACCCGATGCGTGTTTTTAAGTGGTCGCCCGAGTTTGACGTCTATTGCGAGTCTCCAATAGCAGCAATATGGTGCAACTTGATTGGACTCCCGATCCATCTATTCGACACATCGGCCTTATCTGCGATAGGAAAACTGCTCGGCAACCCTATTCAAGTCGATCAAGCCACAGCGACCAAGTCGAGACTATCCTTTGCGCGAATTTGTGTCGAAATAGACATCACCAAACCAGCTACGGAGGAGATAATTCTGGACATTTGCGGGAAGGAGACAGCTTAGCAGATCAAATGGGACAAAATTCCAGCCTACTGTGATGATTGTAAGCACGTCGGTCATACACGGAGTACCTGCTATGCAAATGGTCAAAGAATGAAGCCAGAAAGGAGAAATTATAACACCTGACCGACGATCCCTACAAATAGAAACGAACAGAATGTGAAGGCAGATTCAGTCCATAAAGCAACCGAGAAGGAGAGGTACAGAAGCGAGGTCTGTAATTTCCCCAGCCACCAAGGCAATCCAAATCCGACTACCTATGGAACAGGGATGATAAATGGGGCGCAACCAGACATCCTTGGTGACCCCAGCGTGGCTGAGCCCGAGAGGGATGGTGAGGCAGACCAAGAAGCATTGAACAGAGGCGATGAGAGAGCAAGGCAACCGACGAAAGGAAGAACAATCAGGCCAACTGATACCAGAGAAGGAACCTCAAGGACAAAGCCACGAGGAGATGAATGGCGGCCCCCGAGGGCTCCAAAGGATTGGAACCAGAAGCAACCGGAGAACAACCAGGAAAATGAGACCCAAAAAAACATCTAGAGCTCCAATAAATACTATAAACTCATGGAGAATGGTTTGTTCGATACGGAAGCGTATGAGGAAGACGGGGTAGCCGAAATGGAGCTGATGCCAACCGAGAAAGCAGCAGTGGCTCCATCAGATCCGCCCCTAATTTGTGATCATAAGAAAAAAGAACAGGAAACACAAGTGGAGCTACGAGGGAGTTCTTCCCACCCCTCGGGTACGGCCCCCTTCCTTTAAATTATGTCTATCAATTTTCTCTTTTGGAATGCCCGGGGAATCGCGAACGCGACGACCCGACGCATCATCCGAAGATTGATTAAGTCTCATAATCCTGTTTTTCTTGCAATTATGGAACCCCTTTCCCATCATCCGAAGATGGAATTGAGATTCTCAAATGCAAACGGGAAGATTTGGATTTTCACAGATAAAGAATCCACCTTTGTGATTGATGATGACACGGAGCAAGCCCTCCATGGTCGAATTCTGATCCCTCGGATTGGGAAGGAGATCGCCATCTCGGCCATTTATGCAAAGTGCTCCAGGAGTGAGCGATACGGACTCTGGGACAAGCTTCGAGAATTTGCAGAGCATACTGAGCGGATGCCTTGGATGATTGGAGGCGAATTTAACACTATCCTCCACCCCCGGGACAGAGTTGGTAGCGACACTAATAGACTGCCAGAAATGGTGGACTTTGCAGAAATGGCCGAAGATTGCAGGCTCATTGACCCCGGCTTCGATGGATTTGAGTACACCTGGGCCAAGAACACCCTGCTCGAGAGGCTTGACAGAGCATTTATTAATGAAAACTGGACTGAGATGTTTGAGGCGACGAGAGTCACCAACCTCCCGCGCGTGGCCTCCGACCACGGACCAGTCCTTGCCCGCTGCAAGTTGAAATCAACAGCACCGAAGGGGAGTTCCTTCCGATTCCAAAACATGTGGACCCGCCACCCACAGTTCTTGGCACTGGTTCAGAGCGACTGGGAGCAAACTACAGAGGCGGGTGGATTACTCAACCTGCAAATTAAACTGTCGAGACTCAAACACACCGTCAAGTCTTGGAATAGATATAACTTTGGCAATCTCCACGCCAATCTATGAAAAGCCGAAGAAGATGTGATCGCAGCGCAGGCGGCGTTTGAGGCTGATCCCTCCCCAATCAGCCGGACATCTGTAAACAGGATCATTGCTCATTACATCCTTATCCTCAAGATGGAAGAAGATTTTTGGAGACAAAAAGCTTCCCTTAAATGGCTCTCAGAAGGGGGACAAGAATACAAAGTTCTACCAGAGTTGGGTTAAACAAAAGAGACACCGTCTACACATTCAAGGAATCAAAGTCGGAGATAGAACAATCTGTGAGGAGAGGGCCTTGAGGCAGTCGGCAGTTGATCAATTCCAAGAACTTCTTGCTCCACCTCCCTTAAACCTGGCTGAGCCGGACCTGGATATCATCCAAAGCCTTCCTCCAAATGTTGACTACGAGCACCTTTGTGTGGCGCCGGAGGCAGAGGAAATTAGGCGAGCAGTTTTCAGTATCTCGGGAGACAGTACCCCAGGACCGGACGGTTTCACGGCGGTCTTCTTCCAAAAATGCTGGAAAATCATGGAGAGAGACATGACCGACGCTGTGGCCAAGTTCTTTGGGGGAGCTTATCTCCCGAGAAGTGTGACCTCCACATCGATTGTTCTCATTACCAAAAAAGAGACGCCGGTGGTTTGGGCCGACTATCGTCCGATAAGCCTTTGCAACGTCACGAATAAAATCATCACCAAGATTCTAATGGCTAGACTCGCACCGCTCCTCTCATTGGTCATATCACCAAACCAAAGTGGGTTCGTGAAGGGGCGCCTCCTCAACGATAATGTCCTCCTAGGACCATGGCGCAAGTTCTCCGAGAGGGTACAGAGAATAAGGGCCCCCAAACTTTTGATCCAGAGAAGATCCAAACCATGGGACACGTTGGTCTTAGCAATGGTAAACCTTCCATATTCTTCTCATGTGAAGAAAACATAAAGCTTGCTGACAATATGGGCTATGCAATTATCGGAAAATTCTCCAGTTCCTTTCCAACGGCACAGCAAATACAGAAGGCTCTTAATAACATCAAGTTCATTCGAAGCTTCTCATGGAAGTACATCAACGCAAGGCATATCTTGATTCAGTTTGATGACCTTGCGGACTATGCCCGTCTTCTTAGCGGACCAAAGGGCACCCCGGTTTGGTATGTGGAGCGACACCCGATGCGTGTTTTTAAGTGGTCGCCCGAGTTTGACGTCTATTGCGAGTCTCCAATAGCAGCAATATGGTGCAACTTGATTGGACTCCCGATCCATCTATTCGACACATCGGCCTTATCTGCGATAGGAAAACTGCTCGGCAACCCTATTCAAGTCGATCAAGCCACAGCGACCAAGTCGAGACTATCCTTTGCGCGAATTTGTGTCGAAATAGACATCACCAAACCAGCTACGGAGGAGATAATTCTGGACATTTGCGGGAAGGAGACAGCTTAGCAGATCAAATGGGACAAAATTCCAGCCTACTGTGATGATTGTAAGCACGTCGGTCATACACGGAGTACCTGCTATGCAAATGGTCAAAGAATGAAGCCAGAAAGGAGAAATTATAACACCTGACCGACGATCCCTACAAATAGAAACGAACAGAATGTGAAGGCAGATTCAGTCCATAAAGCAACCGAGAAGGAGAGGTACAGAAGCGAGGTCTGTAATTTCCCCAGCCACCAAGGCAATCCAAATCCGACTACCTATGGAACAGGGATGATAAATGGGGCGCAACCAGACATCCTTGGTGACCCCAGCGTGGCTGAGCCCGAGAGGGATGGTGAGGCAGACCAAGAAGCATTGAACAGAGGCGATGAGAGAGCAAGGCAACCGACGAAAGGAAGAACAATCAGGCCAACTGATACCAGAGAAGGAACCTCAAGGACAAAGCCACGAGGAGATGAATGGCGGCCCCCGAGGGCTCCAAAGGATTGGAACCAGAAGCAACCGGAGAACAACCAGGAAAATGAGACCCAAAAAAACATCTAGAGCTCCAATAAATACTATAAACTCATGGAGAATGGTTTGTTCGATACGGAAGCGTATGAGGAAGACGGGGTAGCCGAAATGGAGCTGATGCCAACCGAGAAAGCAGCAGTGGCTCCATCAGATCCGCCCCTAATTTGTGATCATAAGAAAAAAGAACAGGAAACACAAGTGGAGCTACGAGGGAGTTCTTCCCACCCCTCGGGTACGGCCCCCTTCCTTTAAATTATGTCTATCAATTTTCTCTTTTGGAATGCCCGGGGAATCGCGAACGCGACGACCCGACGCATCATCCGAAGATTGATTAAGTCTCATAATCCTGTTTTTCTTGCAATTATGGAACCCCTTTCCCATCATCCGAAGATGGAATTGAGGTTCTCAAATGCAAACGGGAAGATTTGGATTTTCACAGATAAAGAATCCACCTTTGTGATTGATGATGACACGGAGCAACCCCTCCATGGTCGAATTCTGATCCCTCGGATTGGGAAGGAGATCGCCATCTCGGCCATTTATGCAAAGTGCTCCAGGAGTGAGCGATACGGACTCTGGGACAAGCTTCGAGAATTTGCAGAGCATACTGAGCGGATGCCTTGGATGATTGGAGGCGAATTTAACACTATCCTCCACCCCCGGGACAGAGTTGGTAGCGACACTAATAGACTGCCAGAAATGGTGGACTTTGCAGAAATGGCCGAAGATTGCAGGCTCATTGACCCCGGCTTCGATGGATTTGAGTACACCTGGGCCAAGAACACCCTGCTCGAGAGGCTTGACAGAGCATTTATTAATGAAAACTGGACTGAGATGTTTGAGGCGACGAGAGTTACCAACCTCCCGCGCGTGGCCTCCGACCACGGACCAGTCCTTGCCCGCTGCAAGTTGAAATCAACAGCACCGAAGGGGAGTTCCTTCCGATTCCAAAACATGTGGACCCGCCACCCACAGTTCTTGGCACTGGTTCAGAGCGACTGGGAGCAAACTACAGAGGCGGGTGGATTACTCAACCTGCAAATTAAACTGTCGAGACTCAAACACACCGTCAAGTCTTGGAATAGATATAACTTTGGCAATCTCCACGCCAATCTATGAAAAGCCGAAGAAGATGTGATCGCAGCGCAGGCGGCGTTTGAGGCTGATCCCTCCCCAATCAGCCGGACATCTGTAAACAGGATCATTGCTCATTACATCCTTATCCTCAAGATGGAAGAAGATTTTTGGAGACAAAAAGCTTCCCTTAAATGGCTCTCAGAAGGGGGACAAGAATACAAAGTTCTACCAGAGTTGGGTTCAACAAAAGAGACACCGTCTACACATTCAAGGAATCAAAGTCGGAGATAGAACAATCTGTGAGGCAGTCGGCAGTTGATCAATTCCAAGAACTTCTTGCTCCACCTCCCTTAAACCTGGCTGAGCCGGACCTGGATATCATCCAAAGCCTTCCTCCAAATGTTGACTACGAGCACCTTTGTGTGGCGCCGGAGGCAGAGGAAATTAGGCGAGCAGTTTTCAGTATCTCGGGAGACAGTACCCCAGGACCGGACGGTTTCACGGCGGTCTTCTTCCAAAAATGCTGGAAAATCATGGAGAGAGACATGACCGACGCTGTGGCCAAGTTCTTTGGGGGAGCTTATCTCCCGAGAAGTGTGACCTCCACATCGATTGTTCTCATTACCAAAAAAGAGACGCCGGTGGTTTGGGCCGACTATCGTCCGATAAGCCTTTGCAACGTCACGAATAAAATCATCACCAAGATTCTAATGGCTAGACTCGCACCGCTCCTCTCATTGGTCATATCACCAAACCAAAGTGGGTTCGTGAAGGGGCGCCTCCTCAACGATAATGTCCTCCTAGGACCATGGCGCAAGTTCTCCGAGAGGGTACAGAGAATAAGGGCCCCCAAACTTTTGATCCAGAGAAGATCCAAACCATGGGACACGTTGGTCTTAGCAATGGTAAACCTTCCATATTCTTCTCATGTGAAGAAAACATAAAGCTTGCTGACAATATGGGCTATGCAATTATCGGAAAATTCTCCAGTTCCTTTCCAACGGCACAGCAAATACAGAAGGCTCTTAATAACATCAAGTTCATTCGAAGCTTCTCATGGAAGTACATCAACGCAAGGCATATCTTGATTCAGTTTGATGACCTTTGCGGACTATGCCCGTCTTCTTAGCGGACCAAAGGGCACCCCGGTTTGGTATGTGGAGCGACACCCGATGCGTGTTTTTAAGTGGTCGCCCGAGTTTGACGTCTATTGCGAGTCTCCAATAGCAGCAATATGGTGCAACTTGATTGGACTCCCGATCCATCTATTCGACACATCGGCCTTATCTGCGATAGGAAAACTGCTCGGCAACCCTATTCAAGTCGATCAAGCCACAGCGACCAAGTCGAGACTATCCTTTGCGCGAATTTGTGTCGAAATAGACATCACCAAACCAGCTACGGAGGAGATAATTCTGGACATTTGCGGGAAGGAGACAGCTTAGCAGATCAAATGGGACAAAATTCCAGCCTACTGTGATGATTGTAAGCACGTCGGTCATACACGGAGTACCTGCTATGCAAATGGTCAAAGAATGAAGCCAGAAAGGAGAAATTATAACACCTGACCGACGATCCCTACAAATAGAAACGAACAGAATGTGAAGGCAGATTCAGTCCATAAAGCAACCGAGAAGGAGAGGTACAGAAGCGAGGTCTGTAATTTCCCCAGCCACCAAGGCAATCCAAATCCGACTACCTATGGAACAGGGATGATAAATGGGGCGCAACCAGACATCCTTGGTGACCCCAGCGTGGCTGAGCCCGAGAGGGATGGTGAGGCAGACCAAGAAGCATTGAACAGAGGCGATGAGAGAGCAAGGCAACCGACGAAAGGAAGAACAATCAGGCCAACTGATACCAGAGAAGGAACCTCAAGGACAAAGCCACGAGGAGATGAATGGCGGCCCCCGAGGGCTCCAAAGGATTGGAACCAGAAGCAACCGGAGAACAACCAGGAAAATGAGACCCAAAAAAACATCTAGAGCTCCAATAAATACTATAAACTCATGGAGAATGGTTTGTTCGATACGGAAGCGTATGAGGAAGACGGGGTAGCCGAAATGGAGCTGATGCCAACCGAGAAAGCAGCAGTGGCTCCATCAGATCCGCCCCTAATTTGTGATCATAAGAAAAAAGAACAGGAAACACAAGTGGAGCTACGAGGGAGTTCTTCCCACCCCTCGGGTACGGCCCCCTTCCTTTAAATTATGTCTATCAATTTTCTCTTTTGGAATGCCCGGGGAATCGCGAACGCGACGACCCGACGCATCATCCGAAGATTGATTAAGTCTCATAATCCTGTTTTTCTTGCAATTATGGAACCCCTTTCCCATCATCCGAAGATGGAATTGAGGTTCTCAAATGCAAACGGGAAGATTTGGATTTTCACAGATAAAGAATCCACCTTTGTGATTGATGATGACACGGAGCAACCCCTCCATGGTCGAATTCTGATCCCTCGGATTGGGAAGGAGATCGCCATCTCGGCCATTTATGCAAAGTGCTCCAGGAGTGAGCGATACGGACTCTGGGACAAGCTTCGAGAATTTGCAGAGCATACTGAGCGGATGCCTTGGATGATTGGAGGCGAATTTAACACTATCCTCCACCCCCGGGACAGAGTTGGTAGCGACACTAATAGACTGCCAGAAATGGTGGACTTTGCAGAAATGGCCGAAGATTGCAGGCTCATTGACCCCGGCTTCGATGGATTTGAGTACACCTGGGCCAAGAACACCCTGCTCGAGAGGCTTGACAGAGCATTTATTAATGAAAACTGGACTGAGATGTTTGAGGCGACGAGAGTTACCAACCTCCCGCGCGTGGCCTCCGACCACGGACCAGTCCTTGCCCGCTGCAAGTTGAAATCAACAGCACCGAAGGGGAGTTCCTTCCGATTCCAAAACATGTGGACCCGCCACCCACAGTTCTTGGCACTGGTTCAGAGCGACTGGGAGCAAACTACAGAGGCGGGTGGATTACTCAACCTTCGGGGGAGGGATAGGACTCGTATTTGGTTTGCCCCATAGCGACCTTTTCCTCCGCCGTTTTGACGTTGGCATGTAGGTTCCCGAAGATCACCTTGTTCCATTGTTGAAGGGCCTTTTTAACCCTAGCGAGCTTGATCTGGAGATTGAGGAGCCTGTCCGCGTTAGTGGGCTGAGTCCAATCTCTTCGTATTAGTTCAATGAAGTCTTTGTGCCGAGTCCACATATTTTGGAATCTAAAGCTGCTTCTTCTAATCCCTGCAGTGGCTTGCTTGCACCTGATTAAAATCGGCCCATGGTCAGAGGCCACCCGGGGGAGATTCGTGACTCTTGTTGCCTCGAAAGCATTCAGCCAAGATTCCCCCACAAAGATCCTATCCAGTCTCTCAAAAAGATTATTTTTTGCCCATGTAAAGCTAGCTCCGTCGAACCCGGGATCAAGCAAACGGCAGTCCTCAATGGCTTCGGCGAAGTCGACCATTTCTGCTTGCCTATTTGTGTCGCTGCCCTCTCTATCTTCAGGGTGTAGGATTGTGTTGAAGTCACCCCCAATGATCCACGGCATGCCCTCCGCTCCGCAAGCCAGTTCGCGCATTGTATCCCACAGTGCATGCCTCTCTATTCTGGTGCATTTAGCGTACACTACCGAAAAGAGCATTGGCTGGGGCAGG
>NW_025951801.1:0-1984 GCF_023119035.1 Salvia hispanica
GGTTTAAACTTTTCGTAACGGATCCGCTAAGTTATCCACTGACCTCACATAGTCAACTGTGATCAACTCCACTTGTAGATCAACTGCCTCACGGTATTGTGTCATACGACTTAATGTGTCAAGACTTACTCATTGTAGCTAAGCCAGTATGTGTTCTCCCTATAGCCGCTTGGCTATCACAAGTGTATCACTACTGCCGACACCCGGCTTCTTCCACGATACGGAATATCTTCTAGGAAGTTTCTAAGCCTTTCCGGCTTCTCCACTGCTTTATCTAAAGCGATAAACTCAGATTCCATAGTGGATCGAGCTATACAAGCTCTGTTTCATTGACTTCCACGAAATGTACGCCTCCACCCCCACAGTGAACACATATCCCCAAACTCGTCGAAAACGAGTCTTTTTGAATCAGAGATCCAATTTGCATCACAGTACCCTTCAAGTACTTCGGGGGATATCTTGTGTAGTGCAGCCCAAATGTTAAGAGTATACTTCAAGTATCTCAAAACCCTACGCAGAGCTTTCCAATGTTCCTTGCTTGGATTGCTCGTAAATCGGCTCAGCTTATTCACCGTACACGCAAGATCTGGTCGGGTGCAGTTTGTGATAAACATCAAACTCCCTATGATCCTTGCATATTCTTCTTGAGCTACAGGCTCACCCGTGTGCTTACTCAAATGCACGTTGGGTTCCAATGGAGTCTTAGCTGGCTCACAATCAAACGAGTGAAACTTCTTAAGTACTTTCTCAACATAATGAGATTGTGTCAAAGCAATTCCCTCATGATTCCTTTTAATCTTGATTCCGAGAATCACATCAACTAGATACATATCTTTCATGTCGAAATTTATCTTCAACATATTTTTGGTTTCGTTGATAATGACACTATTATGTGTCTTTATAAAGACACACAATAACGAACCCTTTATTTGTGTTCTTAATGTAAACACACTTATCACACTTATTGATAGTGAACCCATTCACATTGTCAAACTTCAAGTGTCATTGTAAAGGCGCTTGTTTTAATCCATATAGAGACCTCACTAGTTTGCATACCTTAATTTCTTGGCCAAGTACTACAAATCCTTCAGGTTGCTCCATATAAATTTCTTCCTCCAATTCACCATTCAAAAAGACAGTTTTCACATCCATTTGGTGAATCTCAAGATTGTGCAAAACATCAATGGCAAGAAGCACCCGGATAGAAGTGATTCTCGTAACGGGTGAATACGTGTCGAAGAAGTCATATCCTTCTTGCTGCTTAAAGCCTTTCACAACTAGGCGAGCTTTGTACTTTTCAATAGTACCATCAGTTTTATATTCTCTTTCTCAGGATCCACTTGCACCCTAAGGTTTTACAGCCTTCTGGCATGTCTACTAACACCCATGTGTTATTTCTCATAATTGATTCAATTTCACTATTGATCGCTTCTTGCCAGAATGGCGCATCTGGGCCAGACAACGCTTCTGCCAACGACTTTGGTTCGTCATCCAACATAAAAGTTATGAAGTCGGGACCAAATGTTTTAGCAATTTTAACTCTTTTACCACGTCTTGGTTCTACATCCTCGGGACTTGACCTCGTCCTTTTTGGAGAATTAGAATTAGTGGATTCATCCATCATTCTTTCACTAGAACGATCCTTCTACTTCTTGCAAGGGTACACATTCTCAAAGAATATAGCATTCCTTGACTCAATTGTTGTTCCTTCAGCCACGCCAGGCACAACTGACCTTTGGACTAGGAAACAATAGGCACTACTATTAAGTGCATGGCCAATAAAGATACAATCGACTATTTTAGGGCCTATTGCAACTTGTTTCGGAGGTGGCACTTCTACCTTCGCTAAGCACCCCCACACTTTAAGGTATGAATACGAAGGTTTCTTGCCTTTTCACAACTCATAGGGAGTCACATCCCTATTTTTCAGTGGAATCTTATTCAGGATATAATTTGACATTAAACAGCCTCCCCCCACATGTTA
>NW_025951802.1:0-1612 GCF_023119035.1 Salvia hispanica
ATAGGTAGTTTTGCAAGTCTTGTAAAACATGTTGTCTATCTTAGATTGTAGTTTGGAATCTATCACCTTTTCAAGGATGAATATCCAAATGAACCAATACTACATTGTAGTTAAAGGGATTATGTTCAAGTTGATCTAAGACTTAGTCTTATGACACTCTTAGACCCATGAACTTGTTGTGTTCCAGTGGAACGCTCCCACTATGATATGGTTCTTACAATCTTAGGTACTGAAGTTGATTTTATTAGTGCAATAGTTTCTAATGGTATGACTTCTTGGTAATGTGGAAAATCCGATATCTCTCTCTTTATTTTGAGAGTTATCACGCTGTTAGGCTTGTAGTTCATCTCTTGATCTTCATACAAGAATTATATCTTTGAAGATTACAGAACTTATAACCTTACATCATTTGGGACAAACCTTAAAACATGCCTCAGTACTCAACTCCAATTTCTTGGACACTTTTCCAATACGTGTTGGAACAACATTACACCTTGAGATGTGCTAGACTAGAGACGCTCTAGTCCACAACTCGTGTTTTGTAGAAGGTACTGATGTTGGTAGTTTCTTTAATATTTATCCCATCAATGATAAGATTTTAATGAGTACAACTCATCACTTAATCAAACTTGTCTTAGAAAGACTTCGATTCCTTCTTACATAACTATCCCATTCATTAGATGAATGCTTGGATTCGTTAATGGAGATTAGACTCTCACTACTGATCATAACCCTTTGCTCGTCCCCTTATGGTGTAAACCATTAAGACTTGCTAGTCTTTCTATGTTGCACTTCTATAAGTATTCTGAATCTCTTGAAAAATCAAATGATTCTAACTCATAGTGCATTAAACAGACTTTATCAACTGTCAAGCTATTTAACGAAATGTTAAAATCTTGATAGTCTAGATCAGTTCGAACAATTTCTAAGTATTTTCTTGGCCTTAAGGCTAAGAGCCATAAATACTTTATCATTCAATGATTAAGAAGTTGATGTGTTGTTGAATACTCAACCTTGTCGCACTTATATTATTTTAATACTATGATGCCTTAAGCATCAACCATAAAACAATAGTTGAGCATTAATAGCTCCCACTGCAACAAAAACCTAACTAGATAAAGATCTCTTACTTAGAAGTTGCATTGTCATGTAAGTCATTGTCCTTCTATAAAATAGGTCAATCCAACTCACAAAGCATCTTTTCTCGCTTTAAACAAACTTCGATGACAATCCAGGCTCTCCCATTTCCATATCTAGTCTTTTGTTCAAATGAACTAGGACTTAAGAAAAATGCAGCCTTTATGAATTCGTCATCTATCATGTTACTTTCCTCTAACAGTAACATAACGACTATTATTCTGAAGATTTTCTACTTTTCAGTTAAACCTTCTTATAGTCATTTCTTGTTACTTTAGGCGATGACTTGTGTCAGAAACTATTTAAGTGATCAAAAGATCCTCAAAACATTCTGTCACTTTAGGATATTCCAATCGAATCATCTTGACAGATTCTATTGATATCCATCTTTCATCGTCATTTACCAAGACTTGTCGAGCTACTTAAAGGAAAATAGCTTGACCTTATTCCTCAAAGAGCTTGTCAAGTACATGCA
>NW_025951803.1:0-4489 GCF_023119035.1 Salvia hispanica
GGGGTATAGTGATGCCTCCGCTAAGAGGCTCGATGCCACAGGACCCCAATCTAGCGAAGTTGGAGTATGTATGGACCGCGTTGGATAAATTGGAGTCGCGTATGGATGCGAATGACCGAAGACTTGAGCAGCTTCGCCCGCCACAACGGCCTGATCCAGAACCACCTTACGGTTTTCGTAATGGTGGCGGCACTGATTGGAACCGTCCGTATCGGCGTTATACCCACTCGACGTATCGGCAGCCACAACATCGAAAGCTGGACAGGTACTCACCGCCTCCATACCAGCCGGATAGACCTGTTCGCTGGTCGTCCTGCTGGGACAAGCCGCGCGCTTGGGCACCGATGAACTATGAAGTGAGTGAATCCACATATTACTCTAATAATGATTGGGACTTTGATGACTATGAAGAGAACGCATCCGACTCTGATGGATATGATGACGACTGGGATGTTGGCTATTCAGGAGACAACCCTACCTGCCAACTGCATTCCTGTTGAATGAAGATCGTTGACTCATTAATTCACAGCTCAAGACTTATCTAGACTTAGTCTTTGTTAGTTTTCAAAATTCCTAATGTTTAGCTATTTTCTGTTTTCGTAGTGGTCCTATTTCTTAGCTATATTCAGTTTAGCAGTTGCATTTTTATTGTGTAGAGTGCCTATAAATAGCACCTCATTTCAATGGAATAAATAAGTCTTTTGAGTCATTCTTCTAATACACAAAGGCTACGTTTATTTCCTTCTTCTTGCTTTACTCTACTCTTTGTTTCCAACAATTTTACCCAGGATTCATACGTGCAGACGCAAAGTTCGAACCCTTATAGTCACTGGCGCACAACACACTCAAATGGACAACCTTGGCATAAGGAGCGTCCATTGCTGCCACGATCAACATCTTGCTGCGAGCCGACGACTCTGCTCCGTCAGGCTGCTACCTGCCTTGAACAGTCCGCTGCTGAGCAGCAACCTTTGTTCCAACGCCTGCCTTCGTGCCAACATCCATTGAGTGGAACCATTGATGAGGTTGATGAATCAAAATCTTCCATATTAGATGATAATCATGATAAGGCCATTTTTAATGATGATGAGTTCACAGAGATGGAGCCTGAATCTGCGAGGCTGAGTGATGATTCGGATTGGGTTGTGGTGAGAGAGAGTGATTCATCTTCATCACCATCATGTTTTGATAATAGTTCACAGCAGAAGTGTTGGGATTTAGATGAAGATGATAGAGTAGATGTTTTGTCCCAACGCCAGAATTTAGTGCATCAGACGAAGATGGAGCTCAAGAGTTGCGATATCAGATGTCCTCAAACGATATGCGAGGAATCTGTAACTCCTAAGATGATGGAAGATTTGAGTCCTCGTAAAATTGATCACATGATTAGATACAAGGATCTAAAGGAAACTGAGGCATTCACAACCGAGGAGCTACAACAGTTTCAAGTTCTCGTGCAGTGGGATGACATATTTGTGGGTCTTATCTCAAACCTTGACAAAAAGGGGACGCAGTTGAAGGAGCAAATGAGGAGTGAAGAGTGCATTGTCAGGAAGTTGAGGAAGCATCAAGAGAGAGGTTGGGAACGAACTCTTGGATTCTTGTCTGTAATCGTGTTCGATCCAGGAGGGGAATTCTCGAGGCTGTTGTTATTATCGACTTTGTCCGTTGTTACGTGGTTTCCACCTTGAGGACAAGGTGGATTACAACCGTGGGGGAGTTGTTACAAGCCTCTTTTTCTACATTATTTTGTTATTTTGTTTAGATCATCTTTTATTATATTATTTAGCATATCTTTCCATATTGTATCCACACATATTATAAATATGTGTGGAGTCTCTCATATTGAATCAATCAATGAAGAATTTATTTGCCCAATATTACGTGCACAATACTCTAAACTATCTTTAACTGCCGACGGAGAGATCTCTGCGCCAGTAATCCGTGTTTCTCCACCGATCCTTACGTTTAGGACGCCGGAGTTGTGGTATTGTTTCGTTATTCGGTCAGGATTCAACGTTGAGAGCAGGAGGTTCTTAACATATAATGATATTTCGTAGAGATTTAAAATTTGACAATAACTCAGTCAAATAAATTGTTCAAGCTTTCTTTTGTAATAGTATGAACATTTGATTTTTACATGAGTTTATACTAGAGTTAGAAATCGTTCAATTTGCATTATTAAGTACAACCTTGATTTAAGACGAACCTTTGATTTTTATTTGAAATTCTTCGTATTTAATCTTGTGAATCTGCACTTTCATGCAAGCAGAGGCGCAAAAGGAATAGTTTAAAGCCGCGACGGCGTCCATAGGCGGAGATCCTGACGGCGTATTCTAAGATGACGCCTTCAGCTCTGTACGAGAGATCTCTGATCTGTGAGAGCCAATTCCGCACGGTTTCGCATCTGTGATGCCGTCTGTCGGCGTCTCTGAGGAGACACTTGATCTCTTTGAGCTGCGTTTGTAGCGCCTTCACCTTCCCGCCAACGCCGACTAACAACCTGCCTTCTTCTACCAGCAGATCTCGTAGTGTTTCTATTTTAGATAATTTATGAATTTAATGGTATAAATATTAATTTCAAACTGTTTTATATAAAATAAAATAAAGTATTCTAGTCTATATTTTCAAAGAGGAAAAACTTTCTACATGTTTTGATGTACCTGGAAAAGTTACTCAACTTACACCCTACTACATTTAACTAATACTCCCTCCGTTCCGCTTTAGGAGTCCCGGTTGGTTAATTTTGGGCGTCCCGCTTTAGGAGTCCCGGTTGAGATAAATTAATAAAAAATACCTTCAAAGTGTTAAAAGTGGATCCCAACATCCACTACAACTAATAAAAAAGTGTTAAAAGTGGGTCCCAACATCCACTACAACATTTATTTATTGGACACTTAATTAAAAATGGGTCCCAACATCCACTACAATATTTATTTATACACACTCAAACACTTTTTTCTTAAAATATGTGCCCGACTCAACCGGGACTTCTAAAGCGGGACGGAGGGAGTAGTAATAATAATTAATTAATTAATTAATTAATTAATTAATTAATTAATTAATTATTATTTTATATCCCGTGGCTACTCATTATAACCTAACGTTAGTAAATACTCCACCCGTCTCCGATTAAGAGTCACACTTTTCCATTTCGGTCTGTCCCCAATTAAGAGTCACACTTCATTTTTACCATAAATAATAAGTCGGTCTCACATTCCACTAACTCAATTCACTCACATTTTATTATAAAACCAATATAAAAAATGAGTCCCACATTTTACTAACTTTTTGAACCAACTTTTCTATACATTTCTTAAAACCCGTGTCCAGTATGTGACTCCTAATTGAAGATGGACTCTGTAAGTGATATATATATATATAAAATAGTAGTCCCATACTAATAATAGTAACTGTATCAAGTGACTGCTTATTAAATAACCTAATAATAGTATTATATCAAGTGACTACTTATTAATAACCTAATAATAGTATTACATTTATAAGAATGAACTACATAAACAATACTGGATCTTTCACTTTCGCACATAAATAATATCTGGTTTTTATTTTATATCGTTTTTAGTATCTATTAATCACATTGTTGGTACCTAATGCAATTTTCACCCCCAAAATACCCTCTTACCAAATTCATTTGTCAATTTGTGCCGTTAAGGATATTTTGGGCATTGACAAAAATAGTACCAAAAGTGATATTATAATACATTTTCTCATTCTCCTCACTCTTTATACTATTATTATTAATCAATATTAATATTATTACTTTGATGTTATAAAGTAATAATTAATTATTTGTTAATATCATTTAAATATATTTAATCATAATTATAGGTATAATTATATTTAATTATTATAATAATATTATTGTCATAATAGTAAAAACTAGTACTAATGTTAATAAATAATATTTATTATTTTATATTATATTAGTAATAACTAATCAATATAGTCTTAATCAAAATTTAAAATTGTGAATTGTATTCATAATGATAAAGAGTTGAATATATTTAGTTAGGAGTTTCGACCCTAAAATGAGTATAAATAATTTAATTAAAAATATTCAATTGATTTAATTACTTTAAATAATTAATTTAATTAGGTGTTTTGTTATTGATTTATATTATGAAAGCAATTATATGTAGGTATAAAGCACTAAAAAGAAAGAAGAAAAAGAAGAGAAAAGAAAAAAGAGGAAACATTAACTAAGCAAAAAAAAGGAAAGATGAAAGAAAGATAAAATAATAAAAAGAAAGAAGAAAATGAAGAAAAGAAAAAAGAAAAAAGGATAAATTAAAGAAGAAAAAAAGAAATAAGAAAGGAAGAAAAAAATCACATATTTGGTTCTATACTTCTATTTATTTGAAATTTCAAAAATATCCTCCATAATAAAAAAATCATATGTTTGGTACCTAGGGTCATTTTTGTCATGAGTTACCAAAAACGATATAAAATAAAAATCATATACCAT
>NW_025951804.1:0-15020 GCF_023119035.1 Salvia hispanica
GGGGGGAAGGATTGGAGGCTCGAGATCAAAATTAAAATTGGGTTTAGAGGTATTTATAGGCGGGAAAAAAGGTTAATTTTCGTGACCTTCAAGATATGGGAGGATTTGGCTTCACAATATAATAATTTATTTTCTTCCGTGAATTTCCGCCTAAATTCCCCCACTTTAACCCCGGCAAGTATTAGAATAGTAAAACTTTCTTCAGAACCGATTGAAGGCGAGATACCCCCGATTTTTAAAAGGAAGAGAATGCTTACTATTATGCCATAAAAATAGACAAGAATGACCTCATTTTCGGATGTCATTTTTAGATCATTTTAGATCATGCTTACTATTATGCCAAAAAAATAGACTAAGAATGACCTCATTTATCTATCAACCAAATGGTAGAGAAAATGTTGATGCAATTTTAAACAAGAAAGTGAAGATGCGTTAAAAAGATATAGAAACTAATCAAAGGTGGTTTTCAACTTAAAAAAAACTCTTTTCGTTTTATTTTTCCCTTTTAAAAAAGAATGTTTAAAAAAATTATTTTCATGTTTTGATGATTTTTTTAAAAATGACATCGATGTTTTTTTTCTTCAATTTATATATGAAAAACTCTTTTTTTAGTCCACAACTCTTGTTATTTAATTGTATCGTTTATGGCATGTTAGAAAAAAAAAAAAAGAGATACTAAAAATAATAAACATCAATGTTTGTGGTGTTTGCAAATTTAAATTTTTATTAAGTCTATGAGGACACCCGGGATCAACTTATGTCATAGAAAATCCTTGAGTCATTTGAGTCCCCCACAATGTCATTTTTGGGTCCAATTTTTTCATCAATAGAATACCCCGGCAAAAGGCGGCAAACAAATTCATAATAGAGCATAATAAGGGTAAAAACTTTCATAACAATTAAATGAAGAGTACTTAGTTCTCTAAAGATAGTTCTTAAAAATGAATAGTTTTTTTAAAATCAATAATCAAGTTGGATGAATAAAAAAATTCCAATCGAGTGATGAAGGAAAAGAAATCGTGAAATTTGGTGAAAATAAAAAATATTTTATGGAGTATTGCGTTCACTAATAAGTTTTCGAAATTAAATGATTTAATTGAAGATCAATGAGATAAAAAAATTACTTCTTTGGACCGGTGATGAAGGATAGGTTGAACCAAACTCCGGGGAAAAAAACCCGGGTATAGGGGAAAATGAAACTTAAAAATAAGCAATGCATGATTATAGGAATTACCATTACAAGAGAGGTGACAAAATATCAATTATGCCAAGCGATTTACAAAATTTAAAAAAAGAAAAATAATCAAATTAATGGAGCCATTAGATCCCTGATCGATAATGAAGTCGCCAAAACCGGGCCTATAATTTGGGCTGTATTTCTTTATCAAGATATTTTGTTTGGATAAAAACCCCTTTCCCATATATATATATATATATATATATATAAAGTGCGTTTCCCCTTCCCCCAAGTGTCCTTTTCCTTTTAATCTCAAATTTGGATCCTTTAAAAGGATGGTTGGATCAATGCATTATTGTCTATAATGTTGCATTATTACCGTTGTGCATTATTAGAATGAAAAAGTGCATTATTAGTCTATAATGTTGCTTATTAGCCGTTGTGCAATTAAAAGAAAATTGCATTATTAAAAGACATGGCATTAATCTACCGGATGACAAATCGTGGGGTGGATTAAGAAAAAAAAGACAAAAGATATGAAAAGGATTTGAATACATCCTATATATATATATATATAGGATCATGATCAATTGAGATTATTTAGGCTAATTGAGAAATGAGATGCAATATCAAACCACTCGTTTTTATTAAATGAGTGGTCAGTTGCCACACAATAAATATTTTTAGATTAATTTAATATAAAGGACATAATAGTAATTTATGCTTATTTGCCAATCTCACGCAGAAGCGGCGGAGTTCTAAATCCCGAGGATCCAATTTCGTGGGTGGTCGATTCGCCTTCGCGCGGTGGTGAAATACGTCTCCATCGGTAAGTTTGCCGCGGTCGCTGCTCGGCGCGTCGGCTGCTGCTTGGCGATAATGTCAGCGGCATCGAGGTCGGGTGAGAAGGTCTGCAAGAGACCGGCTGAGTTTCATGCAGAGGAGATTCGTGGGTCCGACGGGATTGTGGGTGCGGTGGTGAGGAATGCCTTTTCTCTCTCTGTAAATTAATTTTCGTGGTGAACTGTCGGTGAGTGGAATGTAGCGGATTGGATGTCTGAGGAAATGATCAAAGCCTCGTTTCATAGTTATAAAATTCATCACTTTTCCGAGTTCAAGTTTGAATCGTGATTGTTGAATTCTTCAGTGCATTTTTGTATTGTTGAAGAAGGAAGAGGCGTGGGAGACTCGATTTGTTCGG
Organism: Salvia hispanica; assembly: GCF_023119035.1. Lineage (NCBI taxonomy): Eukaryota > Viridiplantae > Streptophyta > Magnoliopsida > Lamiales > Lamiaceae > Salvia > Salvia hispanica. Next base: position 2,379 of record NW_025951804.1, read on the forward strand.
AAGGTGTTAGGTGTTTTTGTACTGCGGTGAATTTACGTACGAATTTTTTGACTCCGAGAGGTTTCGATTAATTGTGCTCTTACTCTGTTTGTTTTCTTCCGTTTTCGGAAGTGTCTGAGTTTTTTTGTTCGGCGGGTAGTGTTGGAGATATATGATTATTATCTGATTTGAGAAGATGCTGAATTGAAGTTGTGATTTATTGTTCTTTCATCGTCAATCGGGACGTGCGTGGGCCCGGAATTCTTGTGTTTAGACATATAATTTCAACAAATATGATTCTACGATTACGAGCAGGGCGATGATATAGATGCTTCGCTTCGAAATCCAGTTCGTTAGGTAATTTGATTCTTCGTTGAATGTGAGCGTTGAATTTCTCCCTAAACGATGAAATTGTTTGCTCTACTTAATTGCTGATTTGGATGGTTACGGTAGCTGATTTATCTAATTTCCGAAGCGAAAGGAAAAATGGATTGTATGAGGAAAAACGATGCGGTGAACGAGAATTAAAGTTGGCCGTGCGCAAATATTGTTTTTCAAAAAATTGTTTTCTCATGATTTACATTTCGATCTTTACCACGAGTTCCCTAAAATATTATTGTTGACATAAATTATATAAGTTGTTGACATGAAAATGTTTATTTTTGACATGAATTATATGGCACAAGTTGACATAATAACTCTTGTTATTGACATGAATTATATAAGTCGTTGGCATAAATTTTATGAAAATTGTTGTTGACATAAATTATATGTAAAACATTGTTGTTGACATGAATTATATGTAAAACGTTATTTTTTACATAAATAATATACGTAGTTGACATGAAAATATTTGTCGTTGACATTAATTATTTGTGAAATGTTATTGTTGACATAATGGTTGACATAAATAAAGTTTGTTGTTGACATCGTGGATTACGCACATAAATAAAGTTTGTTGTTGACATGTGATTGACATAAATAATGTTTGTTATTGACATTTAATCGTTGACATTAATTATAAGTGTTATTGTTTAGTTGTTGACATTTTTTAATACGAGGTTGTTGACATTCGATAATCTCGTATTAAAATGCTCTCGGTAGGTGGTGACGGATCGCGTAGAAGAGCACTTGGAGCTTTGACCATTGAAATGCTACGATTTCCAGTTCCCTTCTTTGCCTCCCTTTGCAAGCTTGGGCCTTCTTCGGCTTCGATTACGTCGATTCACAAGACACGTAAGTAGGCTAGTAACACGCGTGTTTATCTTTGATATCTTTGTTGCTATTAGTTTTGTCTTTGTTGTTTGGTGTGTTGCGGAATTGCTTTGAAGTGATATGAAGTAAAATGAGTTAAAATAACTACAATTGATCACTAGTTAATTGATGGGGAAATTATTGAATCTCGCTTTGGCAAAGGAGTTAGATAATAGAGTATATTATTGATAAATGCTTGATTTACGTAGGTGAGGTAAGAAGCGTATGATAGGGTAGGATTTGAAGTGGTTGCGTCGAATTCTTGATTGACTTTTAATTGAAATTTGTGAATTCATTTGTTAATTACGGATTCAATTTTTCTAAAATCGAAAGCAAATTACAATTAATTTGTGAAATATATGGATGCGGCTTTTAATTTAATTGTGTTGCTTGGAATTTTTGAGTTATTATGTAGATAAAGGTGTTGTGATATTGCCTAAATTATTATTGTTGACATAAATTATATAAGTTGTTGACATGAAGATGTTTATTTTTGACATGAATTATGGCTCGTTGACATAATAACGTTTGTTGTTGACATAGAATTATATAGGTCGTTGGCATAAATTTTATGAAAAATGTTGTTGACATAAATTATATGTAAAACATTGTTGTTGACATGAATTATATGTAAAACGTTGTTATTGACATAAATAATATAGGTCGTTGACATGAAAATGTTGTTATTGACATTAATTATTCGTAAAATGTTGTTGTTGACATAATAGTTGACATAAATAACGTTTGTTGTTGACATCGTGTTTACATGAATAATGTTTATTTGTTGACATCATAGTTGACATGAATAATATTTGTTGTTGACATCGTAGTTGATATGTGAATTATAAGTGTTATTTTTTAGCTGTTGACATTTTTAATACGAGTTGTTAACATTCGATATTCTACGTATTGATATGTGAATTATAAGTGTTATTTTGTTAGTTGTTGACATTTTAATACGAGTTGTTGACATTCGTACCATTATTGATATGTGAATTATAAGTGTTATTTTTGTTAGTTGTTGACATTTTAATACGAGTTGTTGACATTCGATATTCACGGTATTAATATGTGAATTATAAGTGTTATTTTTTAGTTGTTAACATTTTAATACGAGTTGTTGACATTCCCTAATCTCGCTATTGATATGTGAATTATAAGTGTTATTTTTTAGTTGTTGACATTTTAATACGAGTTGTTGACATTCGATATTCTCGGTATTGATATGTGAATTGTAAATTATTTTTTAGTTGTTGACATTTTAATACGAGTTGTTGACATTCGATATTCTCGGTATTGATATGTGGTGTATACAGTGTTATTTGTTAGTTGTTGACATTTTATTACGAGTTGTTGACATTCGATTTTCTCGGTATTGATATGTGAATAGTAAGTGTTATTTGTTAAGTTGTTGACATTTTATTACGAGTTGTTGACATTCGATATTAGGTATTGTTATGTGAATTGTAAGTGTTATTTTTAGTTGTTGACATTTTCATACGAGTTGTTGACATTCGATATTCTCGGTATTGATATGTGAATTGTAAGTGTTATTTGTTAGTTGTTGACATTTTATTACACGTTATTTGACATTCGATATTCTGGTATTGATATGTGAATTGTAAGTGTTATTTTTAGTTGTTGACATTTTCTGAGTTACAATTTGACTTGTTCGATACCGGTATTGATATGTGAATTATGAAAGTGTTATTTGTTAGTTGTTGACATTTTATTACACGTTGTTGACATTGATATTCTCGGTATTGATGTGTGAATTGTAAGTGTTATTTTAGTTGTTGACATTTTAATACGAGTTGTTGACATTCGATATTCTCGGTATTGATATGTGAATTGTAAGTGTTATTTTTTAGTTGTTGACATTTTCATACGAGTTGTTGACATTAGATATTCGGTATTGATATGTGAATTGTAAGTGTTATTTGTTAGTTGTTGACATTTTCATACGAGTTGTTGACATTCGATATTCTCGGTATTGATATGTGAATGGTAAGTGTTATTTGTTAGTTTGTTGACATTTGCATACGGGTCGTGACATTCGATAATCTCGGTATTGATATATGAATTGTAAGCGTTATTTGTTAGTTGTTGACATTTTAATAAGTGTTATTTTATTGAATGATGAAGATTTGAAGATTTGAAGATTTGAAGAATGTTGAAGATTTGAAGATTTGAAGATTGAAGATTTGAAGAATGTTGAAGATTTGAAGATTTGAATGTTGAAGATTTGATGATTTGAAGATATGAATGTTGAAGATTTGAAGATTTGAATGTTGAAGAGATTTGTAGAATGTTGAAAGATTTAGAATAAGAATGTTGAAGATTTGAAGATTTGAAGATATGAATGTTGAAAATTTGAAGATATGAATGTGTGAATGTTGAAGATTTGAAGATTTGAATGTTGAAGATTTGAAGATTTGAAGATTGGAAAACTTTCACGAAATTTAGAGTTTTTAGAGAGAATTTTAGAAAATGTTTCGACGCGATTTAATGAAAAGACAATTATACCCACTTGTTGACATAATGTGGTATTTGTTGACATTTTGTTAATCTTTATTAGTGGCGTATTATCCTTTCTATTTAACTAAATAATCTCACAACAAGCCAATATATATATATATATAAAAAATATATATATATATATATATATATATAAAATATATATATAGGGTCTTGTTAGGTTAATTTTTAATTGGGGTTGAGGTCTTAAATTCTTAAATTTTAAATTAATGTCAACTCTTGTGACATTATGTCAACTAGGAAAAAATTGTCTTTTTCCCGCGATTAAACTACAAAGCCTTTATGTTAACTATAATGTCAACAAAAACGTTTTTTATTCCTGATAACATTTTACAAATAATTAATGTCGGCAATGATATTTGGGCCCCTAAATTATATATGTAGTTCTTATGGTGTATTTGGGCGGGTTTCCCCACATGTTGTAAGTCATTTTTAATTTAGTTTATTGAATAATTTATATGTGTTGAATTATATGTGTGTATTACAAATTTTATATATAAATGTTAATTCCAATTAAATTATATTCTAGTTGACATTAAAAAGAAAGATAGTTAAATCTTGTCGACTCTTAATTTCCCAAATTTGGGGAAATATCCCCAAAACCCTAGTGTATTATGATTAAGCTTGTTTTCTCAACTTGCGTGAATCTAAACTGAATTGCATCAAATTGCATCAAATTGATTTTCCCCTCAAATCACAAACGGGAATGGGAAGTAATCGAGCGGTAATCAACGGGCCGGGGGGAGGGGGGATGGCTCGGCGGTTGGCGATGCGACGAATGGGAGGGGGGAAGTTGCTTGAACTCGAACTTGAAATCTTTCTCCTATCGGCACCACCCCTTGGCTCCCGTCATCAAATCTTTGGGTTTGGTAAAGGCCAAAAAAAAAAGCGGGAAAAATTTAAGCAGGGCTCAAAAATTTAAATTGGATCCCAAAAATTCAAATTCAAATTGGTTAAATTTTTTCCACAAAAACGCCGATCCCTCAGGGCCCCAAGCCTCGATTTTCGATTATCGCCGCCGTTGCCGCCGCAAGCGCGACGCGCCCCACTTCCCGAAGGAGACGATTTCACACGCGCGAATCGCAACGCCTTCTCGCGGCGTCGGTGACAAAAGGGGGTGCTCGCGGGCCGGGGGCGGGAAAAAAAATAATTGTTCTTTCCCGCGTCGAGGTGGTGGTGGGGTGAAACCCCTTTGGTTTGCGAGATTTAAATTTTTCAATCATTCCAAAATTTCCATTACGCCCCTTTTAAAATAAATTAATCTAAAAATATATTTTGTGTGGAAAAATCTGGACCCTCATTTAATAAAAATGAGTGGGCGATTCATCTCTTTACATTACCCTAAAAAATCTCAATTGATCATGGACCTATATATAATATATATATATATAGGGGAGCAGTAGGGCGCATCCTTAATTAGAGTGCTAACGGACATCCAATCACATGCTGCCATGTGGCACGAAAAATGCAATTTTGTAAACAGAAAAATGCAATACACATTTATCAAGTTGTACATGCATTTCCACAGATTGCATTTTAGTTATAGGCAAATTGCACTTTATATTGTTAAGTTTTGCATTTTCACATAAATTGCATTTTATATTGTTAAGTTTTGCATTTTCACATATCTAAGTGCAATCCGTCTAGATATAAAATGCAAATTAAACCGTCAATATCTAAAATGCAAAACTCAACAATAAAAAAATGCAATTTGCATATAACAAAAAATGCAATATGTCGGTATTCATATAGAACTTTTACAAATTCATATTGCATTTTTCTATATATAATATTGCATTTTTCGTGCTATGTGTGCGGCAGCACAGCGTGATTGGATGTACGTTAGCACTTTAAAATTAGTTAGCATATTAGTACATCCCTTTATATATATATATATATATAGGGGTGCATCAAATGTTAACTATAGTTAAAATAACATCATACCACCAATATAGTCCATTAGATCTCATTTATGGACGCCTAGGATTAAGTTTCGTGAAAAAACACGGGTTTGCAGTCTACTGTATTAGATATTGCAGTCTAACTGTGTATTAGATATTGCGGTGTGGTAAACTGCAATATTGTTGTGGTAAGGCTAGCAATATTCAATGAGCAATAACTTTGCAATCTGTGCGTAAAATTAGAAATTTCCTATTTTACCCCACTCAGGTGTTTTACACGTGGCGGCATGACAAACTGCGAATCCAATGGCCTAAAATGGTGGTATGGTGTTACAATAAAAGAGGGTTGTCATCTTAGTACATCCCTCTATATATATATATATATATATATATATATATATATATATATATATAAAATCCTATATATATATATATATATATATATATAGAGTTGTGATCAATGTCGAACCAATTTTAAAGACCGAACTAGAGACCAAATCTGGGCCATTAGATCTAGTTTTTTTGATGAGATGTGCTGCTGTGAAAATTTTTTCGGCTTCATTACAAGCCCATTTTACTTCATTATATAGGTTTATTACTTCATTCTGTACGTAATACCTTGAAACTACAACATGTTTTTACTTGCTTCCAATAGGTTTTGAAATGATTCAACATATGCTTCATTCAAATTCATTGACGTGGGTTTTTGCTTGATTAACATTTAAAAATGCAATTTATTCAAGTGAGTTTATTACTTCATTCATAAACGTTATTACTTCATTGGATAAGATTTTTACTTCATTCCCGTAGGACTTCAAATGCTTCTACACATACTTCATTCCAATAATTTATTACATTATTCCATGTGTTTATTAAACCATATTAGCGCCATGGCGTTGGTGATAGATATTGTAGAGAGAAAGAACGGCACGCGACGGCGAAACCACATTTACGTACTGGAATGAAGTAAAAACCTACTGGAATGAAGTAAAAACCTACTAGAATGAAGTAAAAACCTACTAGAATGAAGTAATATATTCTGGAACGAAGTTAAATCTTCGTAACATGTTAGTATGACTTATTTACCTTCGGATGAATTAAAATAGGCTCGTGATGAAGGCGAAAATAATTTATAAATTTCTGTATCTTATCCATAAAAAACTAGATCTAAAAGCCCTAATTTGGTAGGGTTCGGTGGTTCGGTCTTTAAGAGTGGATTTGTGAATAATGGGACTCTATATATATATATATATATATATATATATATATATATATATATATATATATATATAGTGCACTAGGGTGCCACTATAGTTAAAATAACATCATACCACCAATATCAGTCCGTTAGATCTCATCTATGGACGCCTAGGATTAAGTTTCGTGAAAAAACACGGGTTTGCAGTCTACTGTATTAGATATTGCAGTCGTGGTAAACTGCAATATTGTTGTGGTAAGACTGCAATATTCAATGAACAACACTGCAATCTGGTAACGTAAAATTAGAAATTTACTATTTTACCCCTCCGTATTTTTACACGTGGCAGCATGACAAGCACACGATTTTCAGATCCAATGGCCTAAAATGGTGGTATGGTGTTACAATAAAGAGTGTTGTCATCTTAGTACATCCCTATATATATATATATATGGTGTGTGATCAAATACTAACTAAGTTACAGTAATAACTAATAACTAATATCAATTTTGTATGTTAAACATATCAACACAAAGACATAAGTTTATCAATCTTCTTGTGTTGATAAACTTATGTCTTTGTGTTGATATTTAAATTTACATGTTATATTGATATAATTATGTCTTTGTATTGATAATTTTAACACACTAAATTGAAAGTTATTAGTTATTACTGTAAATTAGTTAGCACGCTACCGCAGCCCTATATATATTACATATATATGGTGGGGTGCGTTAGAATGATAACCATATTTATGGTGATAACCTAATAACCTATCATTTTATGGGTCAAAAATATCATTTTTACTAAAACTGATATTTATACACTATAAAATGATATTTTTTCAGCATGCATAAAATGATACTTTTAATCCATAAAATGATATTCCGTTCTATAAAATGATATATTTTGTCCATAGAATGATAGGTTATTAGGTTATCACCAAAAATATGGGTTATCATATGATCACATCCCTATATAAGGTTATATATATAGAGTCTCATTATTCATAAATCTAGTCTTAAAGACCGAACTAGAGACCAAATTAGGGCCCTTAGATCTAGTTTTTAATGGATAAGATGAGATGATGGTGAAAATTTTCACATTCATTAGGTAGCCAAATTACTTCAACCGAGGATATTTTTGTCAAATTACATTTATAGTTTATTACTTCATTCCAATAGTTAATTACTTCATTCTAGTATATTATTACTTCATTCCACTTTGAATTTGAATTTGTTTAACATTTTTACAATATTTAAAGAGAAAAGACTATGTGAAGTGTTTTCAAAATGAAATATTTATTCTATTTTATGATGCATGCCAATGTTGATGAAGTTATATTATAACCTCATTTAATAAGGTAATGGACTGAAATAATAACCCAATTGAAGTTCAATGAAGTAAAATCCTATTGTGATGAAGTGGTATACTTGTTGAATGAGTAAATGCACATATGAATAAAGTAGTGATCACTCTTCCTCATAGAATCCCTTAAAGTAATAACCTAGTCGAATGGAGTGATAAAACTATTTGAATGAAGTAATAGAATAGAATAAAATGAAGTAGTGATCTAGTCAACTAAAGTAATGTAGATAGTTAAATAATGAAGTAGTAATAATCTAGGTAAATGAAGTAATAATGTAACTGAATGAAGTAATAGTCTAGTTGAATGAAGTAATATGAAAATATAAATAACGATGATTTTTATACTTTTTTTTCTCCAAATTCGTAGCCAATAATAGTACAAGTTGAATAAAATAAAAGTAGGGGGGTTATGCTTAGTTACTTACAGATTCAAATTACCAACACAGAATCCCACAAACTCAACTTTAACTTCAATTTCAATATTCTATTTAATGATTTTAGGTGCAACACTGCTACCATGGGTGTTCAAGAGAGAATGAGATGACCTTTTGAGGAACTGACAACGGAAGCGTTTGAATTTAAATCAAACAAATAAATCACATAATAATCAGATCTATTTAGCAGATTATTTAGACAAATTCTATTCGCGTAATTATCACATGTATAATGCTCATAACTTGAATTAATCATGCTTTATAGTATAATTGAAACATAAAACATGCTTTTCTACGGAGAAGAAATAATACCTTATTAATTCTCCAAAGAATTGACGATGGCTAGCTACTTCTCCACGTGACGCATTGAATACTTAGACCACGGTTCTCTCTGGTTTCTCCCCCGAAGCTGTACCTCCAATATCGGTGTGGGCTGATCTCACTTAGGAATACTAGGACTTAAATAAAGAAGATGAGAAGAAATCCTTCTCCAAATAGGAGAAACTTTCGAACCCTTTAGACAGAGGGGGATGAAAATTTTGAGCAATAATAATTATGATTTATGTCTCCTTTATTCTCCTATTTATATTAAGTTCCTTTTGGGCCCAGATAGGGATCTATGGAAACTTTTGGATATGGGCTCACCCAATTTTATTTTTTTACTAATTAAATTGAACCCACAATTTAATACAAGCTATAATTGGAATATTACGAGGCATCCACTACAGTAAGCATTATTGAACTCTACCCATCCAAATCCGAAATTATAAGTAATCCGGGTTTTCGTTTTAACTTTCATTTCCGCCGCTTAAGATAAAAATGTCCATTTATTAATTAATGTCTGTCTATGGACTTAATTAATTAACTTCTTATTAATTCCAAGAGTGGGACTTAGCATGAAACGCTTATTTATTATTCTTAGAGTAATCAAACTCCAACTAGCTAGGTTACGAATAATAAAACCTTGTTTCGTGCTCCTCTTGAGGACATTATCCAAACGAGACTCGCGTCGCGCGATTAAATATAATAGTAATCCTAGCACCACTAGATATTAATCACCCTATCCAATATATCAGGATTATTGGGTTGCGAAAAACCGCACCATTTGATAAGTTAAAAGTAATGCATAATCAATACCGTATGCTCAATGCGAACCTACATTGATTAAGAAGCAGATATTTATCAAGACCTCGTCTTTGTTAGATATACAGACTTGTCTTGCTGTTAGATCCGTTCGGTGCTTTACCACACCAATGTCATCTTATTTCAGTAAGGCTTAGAAATATGCGGACTAACATTGCAATCCTTCACGATGGATAGTCTAATTCCATCTAGGTCGTGAAATTCTCCTTTTTCTTTGTTTAAGACTGACCGTGTTACCTTAAAGTGGACGACGCCCACAACCGGTCTACTAAAACAAAGACTTAGACTTGTTAAGTTAACTTATACATTTAAACATGCAATTAACATCCATTAAATGTAAAACATAACAACATTATGACAAAAATAATGATTTTTATTCCTTGGAAAATAAAATAAGAGTTTCTGATATTTAATCACTCGAAACATGATTTCTAGTATACAAACTCTAACACCTTTATGGCCGACCAAAACTTAGTTAAGATTAAAACCGGCGATAACTCGATACTCATATCGAGAAAATCAATTGAGTTGTGGCAGGTGGAGAACATAGATCGAAAGAAACATTGCAAGCTTTCAACATAACACAAAGCATTCAAGAAAGACGAGGATCAAATGTAGCGGGGACAACTTCGAAGGAATGTACATAACTACCTTCATATGCATAGGTATACTTGTTGTGATTTAACTACTCATACTTTCGCAATTCACCTAATAAATGCACAACCACACTCAAAAATACTCAAAATGGCTCTTCTCTGCTCCTACACATGTCAATTTTCATTTTCATTGCTCCCGGTGTGAATTTAAGGTATATGCATCTTCTAAAATCTTCTCGAAAACTCTCGTTGGAAACCCGCAAATCTTCATACAAATCTTCATAAAATCGAAGACCTTCAAAATCGAAGACTTGCAAATCTCGCTGAAAAATCTGTCGATCTTCAAATTTCAATTCGTAGACCTTCAAAATCGAAGAGAAAAATCGAAGCGGTTATGCATGACGATAGAAAAGTAAAATCGAAGACAATCGATGAAGCGCCGATTGTAGTGAATCGAGTGAAACGACGATCGATGAGAATCGGCATTCAAATCGGCGGTGGTTGAAGCTTCTTCTTCAAGTTAAGAAATTGATTCAAATTTTAAGTATATTGCTTCTATTTTAGTGTATTGAAACACATCGGATTTGTTTTCTTATGAATTCGATTCTGCTGATTTTTTTGTTGATTAGCTGGTAAAATCGGAAGAGATGGAATTGAACATTCTGCTGGTAAAAAGGAAGAGAACAAGCATCTCCTTCCGGTTAAGGATTTGTTTAAATTTTTAAGATTATTGACATTTTATACAATAGCTATTGACATAGTTACAACAATATACTTGTGTTTTCTATAAACAACATATATTTGTCATTGACATGATATTGTATCTTGTTGAATATGTAAGTGTTGCATTTTTCGCCATTGTTTGATGAAAGTTCTCAATGAATTTGGCTCTTGAAAGTTCTTCAAAGTGTTTTTATTTTTTTATTTTTATGATTTTGATATCAATTAATTTCGCCCCATTTGTAAAACATGTTTCTCGTTATGAAATATCGGAATAATGTTTTTGATGCATGACTAAATTTAACAAATTTACAAGTTCATTTGATATTCAACGGTAGTAAATAAATTATAGTTGAGGTCATGAGCTAGCTAGTAATCATGGAGAGCAAAAACTACCAATCAGAGCCACAATGCCACCTAGAGCGACAAGACGTTGCTCGGTGCGCATTAAGAGCTTTACAATCTCAAGTTTCTAATCGTCGTGGATGATGTTTGGGACACTAATGCTTGGGATCGGATCGCGCACCCTTGCGGATTCTTCTCACCACTAGGCCCGGGATCGGTGATAAAATTTTCGAAAAATCTAGTTTACTTCATGAGATGTAGCCGCTCGATTGGAGCACAAGCGCGGTTGCTCTTATCTTACCTTCGGTGATATCTTGAAAAATGATAATGATGATGTTACATTGCTCGCCCCCCTTATTTGAAGGAAGTTGGAAGATCGATCGCAGAAATGGAAAGGTCTTCCTCTATGGTTTTGGTTGGTGGTCTTCTCATTAGGAGACAGAAAGATTGATTTCTAGAAAAGGATTGAAGAAAATACTAGCGTCTTTCTTGCAATAGGGAGGGGTTTCCCACATGGAGATCTTGGCTCTCGCTACATTTACTTGCCCGCTTAGACTTGAGGCCGTTTCCTTTCACAGGTGCATTCTCGAAGATTGTGAGATATGTGTCTCTAAACTCATCAAACTTTGGGTTCTTGAAGGCTTCTTCCCAAAACACTGCACTTCCCACACAAACCATGGACTACTATTGTGGTTTTCGACTTTTGAACTTAGTAGTATGTGGTTAGAGTGAAGTATTCCAGTGTTAGAGTGAAGTGTTCATCTATGCTTGTAGTCTTTGTTTTTCCATTTCGTGAAGTAAAACATGGTTAGAGTGAAGTATTACCGTGTTAGAGTGAAGTGTCGTCATCTATGCTTGTAGTCTTTGTTTTTCCATTTCGGTGAAGTAAAACATGGTTAGAGTGAAGTATTCCAGGTGTTAGAGTGAAGTGTCATCATCTATGCTTGTAGTCTTTGTTTTCCATTTCATTGAAGTAAAACATGGTTAGAGTGAAGTATTCCATTGTTAGAGTGAAGTGTCTACCATCATGCTTGTAGTGCTTTGTTTTTCCCTTTCGGTGAAGTAAAACATGGTTAGAGTGAAGTATTACGGTGTTAGAGTGAAGTTTTTATCCTCAAAATAAATATACTTCAATATGGAAAAGACGCGATAATCAATATTACCAT
>NW_025951805.1:0-1746 GCF_023119035.1 Salvia hispanica
GTATTTAGCCTAGTGTTTTTGTTGCATGATGTTATAAGCATGCTTGCTTTCTTATTTTACATATTATGTTTTCAGGTATTGATTTTTATAACAGCTTCTGCTCAATGCTCAGAAGTAATGTTGTGTTGGAGAGAGTTACTAATTGCCTTCCATTGCTTTCATCTTTGATGTGTTGAAAGCCTTTGGCAAAGTGCAGAAGGTTTGCTGCTGTAATGTCTGCACAGAACTGCGGTTGAGGCGAGTGGCTCGAATCTGAGCCGAATGAAGAAGAATGGCCTCTACTACAGGACTAAAAACACATCCCTGAGATGAGATCTGCGTTGTTATAAATGCAATTTGGTAGCTATACTAGTGTGGTTTAGATGCTAATTTTACTATATTGAGATTAATTTATTAGATTGCGAACTAATTAACCTACGGTTCAAGTGTTTATGCATTTCACAACTGAAGGTTAGTTAATAGTACAACCCTTCAACCGGCAAATTTTTTAAGAAAATACCCAGAAACTCACATCTGACATGGATATGGAAAGAATAACGTCCACAGAATATTCCAGAAATATATATTTTTTGTTTTATTACTATTTTATTTTTTCAAGCAGAATATTCCATCAATGTCTGCGCTGTTACTATTCTTCCTGCTTAAATAGCATCCACAATAAGGGTCAAATGATCAACTTCATTTCAATAACGACTCTATTTTTCAATGTCGTGATAGCATTCTTTTTACTTCAGTCACAACACTTGCAATAGCAATAATTCTATTTTCAGCTACAATTCATAATATTGAAAATAATGTTAATTTAAACTCCTAATTAAACTGTAAGTGTTACTTTTTGTTGGAATCGGCCATGAATTCATATCTCGTGGATGGAAATTTGTCGGGACATATACAAAATATAAATATAGTATCAAACATTTTGAGGAAAATATATTGTGGCCGCGGCTTAGGCCATGAATTCATCTCTTGTATGCTGGACCTGTCAAAGGGAGAATGAATTTTCAAATTTGAGTAGGAACTAGAATGAAAGTCTATCTATTATGACCGACATCGTTTGTATTTACAACTCAAAATGGTAATCTTATATACTACTGTATAGAGAAAAGATATGCTGCATAATGAATATGGGCGATTGTGAGCGACTAAATTACACGTAGGCCACTTTCCTTACTTTTAGAAATTTACTAACAAAATATAATTCCCTTTCATCTATTTCCATGTCAGCAAAATTATTTATTTTCTTTAATAGCTTTCCTTTATGGATTTGTCCCTTTTCATTATTTATCTTTCTACCAGCGCATGAATACTATTCCTAAATAACTTTCTTCTTCACCTAAACTATAGACTATTTCATGGTTAGTTTTTGTTCAAATAAAATAGCTTCGTTTTTTTTTTGTTTTACTCTTTAGTTTTGATGATCTTAAAAAATAGTGCTACATTTTTAATTTAATGATTTAAATGAGATTTAATTTCTCAATGTAAAACTACGTTTCCAATTACTTTTAACTAATATTGCAAAAGTTTTGGAAGAAAAATCATTAAGGACTCAGATTTTGAATACAATAGGCTTTGAAAGGATGAAATTAATTAGATGCACGAAGTACTATGAAGAAATAAGATGTATTCTTATAAAATCTGTTTCAATACAATAAAACCATCAAAAGATTAAAATATTGTCTTAGCAACACTAAGCGAACAGAATTAAAAAAATCACTAGCTATGGACATCAAGCTTTTTCATTTGCAT
>NW_025951806.1:0-2609 GCF_023119035.1 Salvia hispanica
TGCTGAAGACTGCTATGATCTTTGAAGATGATAAATCATTTTTTATGGTTTCACACGGTTTGACCACGTGAATAAATTTCTAAAACCAAAATGTTGTGCCAAAATTCATGTAACAACCATAATATTATTCAATCTAATTTTGATTTTTCAACTATCAGGTTACAGGTTAAAATTTGAGTCAACTTTATTGACTAATAACAAAGAAACATATACCATATTCTTATGAATTAGTGGTATGAAATATGGAAAATAGACGACATCGAAATCAAATTTTATCTACCAACCTGGAGTTCAAATAAATTCTAGTCAATTTTGACATGAAGAGATTTAAATATCGTTACTCTAGCTTGGTACACCTGGTACGAACGAGAACTATATACCGGTTGTTGCGCAAAACATCCTACAATTTATACAAATTAAGTTAGCGAGAAGAGAAAATCACACATATGTAACGCCCAGTTTTATCGGTCTTTCGTCTTACTTAATAAGAGAAGTTCAAAACTAACCAACCATTTTGAGTCTGATCTGGATCGTCATTGTCACGGGATAGGTAGGAGTCATCCATGGTTAGTGAACCTACAAGAAAGTGAAAATGTTGAGGGTCATACTTGGTTTTATTTTATTGCACAAACACAACTTTTTCTGAATGTTGTTATACTGTGACTCTTTGAGATGGATGAAAGAATGTACTCCCTCTGTTCCATTAAAAATGCAACGTTTTCCTTTTTTGTTTGTCCCATTAAAAATGAAACGTTTCCTTAAATGGAAACAACTCTATCTCTACTTTTTCATCTCTCTTACTTTACTCTCTCTTCATTAACTCACAAAACAACACTACATAAAATCTCGTGTCAATTCTCAAATGTTGCATTTTAAGTGGGACGGAGGGAGTATATATTAGTGAGAATTTGATAGAAATATGATAGAGATATTAACATTACAACTAGAACAGACATACAAGTGCAATACATATTACAAGGTGAAAGAGACATACAAGTCCAATACAAATCAAACTCCATTAATTCAGTCACAATTCAACCAAAATATTACAAGGTGTGTCAGCTTAACAAACTATACACAAAAACATATTTTACTCAAGTGACATCAAGTTTTGGTCAAAATTTAACCAAATTATATTTTACTCATGTGACATCAAGCTTCGAAAAATTGTACACTAATATACTCCAATATTTCTTCATACTTCCCATTTTTTTCCTAACCAATTTTTGACATCTAGTTTAGACGAGTTACTTCAATATTCAAGAAAATATTCAACAAAACTTGTAGGAAGAAGAGAAGAGTGAAATACCAGTTGTTAAACCTCTTGATTTCTCAGATTTGTCTGCCGCTAGAGTGAAGAGTTGGGAATGTCGGCTGTTCTTGTTTTGTCTCCCGCTTATGTTGATCTAGGGTTGTGAAGGGTAAATTGGACCCACAATAAAAAAAGTGATGGTAAATTAGGGAATATACTACCATGAATAAATTCTCTCACTTGTATCAAACGCATGTTAGCAATTCTGAAATATATTCAGAGTTGTATCAAACATGTGTATATAAACTTATTTTTCTAAAAATATGAATTCTTTTAATAAATATATTCTAACTTTACAGCTTCTATTATAGGCTATCAATTAATCAAGCATATGTAGCTGGATCCGCTCATAAATCAAGTCAACCTTGAATGAATGTATTTTTTAAATATAGCCAGGCTGTCATGTCTCACCTACTCTTGTGTTGAATATATGAACAAACATAATATATATACATCATGAGTTCCCAAATCACAAGCAGGAGAAAATATAGTTGGGTGAAACAATGGTCTCAGAAGAAGCTAAAACGAAACTATATGATGCTGCAACAAAGAATGATGTAGCAACTTTCCAAATACTTGTGCAACAACATCCGTTTCTTGTTGATCATGTTTCATTTCCACGTTCAACAAGTCTCTTACATTTTGCAGCCGAAAATGGGCGCGTTGAGATTGCCAGAGAATTGTTATCTGTAGCCCCTAGGATGCGCTGGTGGCAAGATGATCAGGGTATGAACCCGGTTCATATTGCAGCCATGAGTGGGCAGGTCAAGATCTTGGAGCTGCTGCTTCATCTGGACTTGTATCCGGCTATGGAGAGACTGAATCGAGGCCAGACTGTGATGCACTTGTGCGTGAAACATCGCCAGCTTGAGACGTTGAAGTGTTTGGCTGAGAAAATGCGCGATCATGTGAATGTGAAGGATGATGATGGGGAGACACTTGCATTTGGCTGTTAGGTGCAATCAAGATGAGGTAAGTGCCAACTCTTTTGTTTGAGTTTGAAAGGAAGGGGTTTTGCACGCGTGTCGTAGGCGCGTGTGCCTTCCTATTCAACAAGATTTATAAGTTCCCACTTTCCAAAATACTATTAATTAGTATATGGTAAGTTAGGGTGTCGAACCCACGAGAAACGGTAGCATCCGTTATGTATTTCCACACTTAGAAGGATTTTGGCGATGCCGCCACGCTCTAAATTGGGGGTGGGAATAAACTACGAAATATAAATAACACTTAACTAAGATTGGGAACTAAAAGTGAAAATAACATGCAAGTAAAAGAAAGCATTTAAACTGGAAAG
>NW_025951807.1:0-3000 GCF_023119035.1 Salvia hispanica
CAAAGATTGTCTGCGTTACAGAACAAATACAAGGAATGGTTTAGCCGTAGAAGCAATAAGTAAAAAACTGTTTTATTTTGATTTGAACAAAGAGTGGTTTGATGCTTATCATGTTTTGAATATTTGGACAAAGATTATCATGTTTTGGATTGGTTTTAAAATGATTATTATGCATTCTGACTTTTGTTGACATGGCTAGTACGTGTAGTTGACATGACTTAAAATTGTTATCAACATGTTTTCTATGTATTGTTGACATGGATGCGTAAAACAATTATCAAATGTGGTTTTTAAACTATGCAGTCTTTAATAATATGTCAACTATGAAATCAGTACAGCAACTTAAATAGAAATGTCAACAACTTGAATTGAATGTCAACAGCTCAAAAACAATTCTTGTAACTAAAAAAAATATACACCTATTTTTCTTAATTTTTTAATTTTAAATATGTACTGGCATCATTATTATAAAAAACATGTTAATAGTTTCCATATAAAAACTCAACATTTTGTCCATACCTTAATTATCAAATGTCAATAACTTATAGCAAAATTTTAAACATCTAGGCTTCATATAAAATTTCAGATAACTCAATATTTGGAACATATTCATGAATTATGGTCATACAATACATGTCAATATAAAGAAAATTAAATGTCAAAAACAAAAAAGAAAATATAAATAAACTATATGTAATGTCAATAACTAAATAAATGTCATGTCAACTGCCTTTTTTTCAAATGTTAACGATGTCAACTGTCTTTTTTTCTAATAAAATGGAGGAAAAAAAATTTAATTCAAAACCCTCTACTCTACAAACTATTTCGCTAACTCACAAAAAAGCATAGCAATAAATATTTCTCTACCATCTACTCTCTCACAAATAGATTACCGCTCAAAAAATTTCGACTACTCTCTCATATACAAACCCTTCATCTACTCGACTTCATCTCTTTTCTAGATTTCTAAATCGATTAAGAGTATTAGGAATGTCAACCGGACAAAAAAACACAAGTGATTCAGTTGGATCGTCGGCCGTTCCTGGAAAAACGACATCAGAAATGGAGGTCAACAGCAAATCAACAAATAGTACTGAAACGACTCATTCAGGTTAAAGATTTCTTTCGTTTATTAATTGTATGACTTCAATTTCAGTTTTTTAAAACACAGTTTGATTATTTAAAAGATTTTATTTTTAGATTTCATTATTTAATAATCTGATGAGTTCGACTTTTGCTTTTTTAAAACAACAGAAGAATAATTTTGAGGTTAAGTAGTATGTATTTAAATTTTTATGATTATTGACATTAGAAGATGTCTGTTCATATAGTGGTATTGACATTTTATAAAATAATTGTTAACATAATGTATGCTTGTTTGAATTGTTGTTGACATAGTCATATGGTTCCTATAAAATAGATATGTTCTGTACACACAAACATGAATTCATATGTGAAGTGTCAGAGGATTACAAAGTATATCAACAGGGTATGATGGCAATTGTCATATGTATGATTGTAGTTGCTATAAATTTTGAAATGATAATACTGTATTGTTGACATTTTATACAATAATTATTGACATAATGTGAGCTTGTTTAAATGGCTGTCAAGATAGTTATATGGTTGATATAAACTAGATATGTTCTATTTAGAAAGGATTGTTTATGTTAAACAACATATGACTGCACTTGTCATATATAGGGTTGTAGTTGCTATTAATTTTGACATTATATTACTGTATTGTTGACATTTTTATTGTACTTGCTTTTAAACCAGAAAAAAAGAACACAACAAAAAGAAAAAGAAGTACATCAATTGATGAGGATGAGTTGATTACATCTGAGATTAGAAGTAAAAGAAAAAATGACAAGAGACCATTAATTGCTTCTGAGATTAGAAGCAAAAAACATAATGAAATGTATACAGAGGCTAAGGAACAGAAAAAGAAAAGTAATTGCTTTTCTAAACGGCTTCTAGTCAAAAGGAAGACATTGTATTTTATTGAAACACTGAGCAAATTGAATGAGGCACATGTTAATGCTGTCAAGGACTTGGGTTTTGGGAATGTTTTTCATTTCAACGTAGATTACATTCCTAGCTTTTTGGCATTTGAATTGGTGAAATGTTTTGATGAAAAAGAGTGCAAGATAAAGCTAAATAATAGGAGGAGTGTTAGTATAACAGAGGACGATGTGGAGCTGGTATACGGATTTCCGAGAGGTAGGATAAATTACTCCAGAGCTAACTGTAAAAGTAATGCGTCTTTCATGAGAGATATAGCCAGACATTGTAAAACAAAAAAAAGGAGGAAATGTTAGCCATAAAGCTGTTGAAGAGCTTATGTTAGAAGATTGTGAAGGAGGGTCATGGTTCAAAAGATTGTTCTTGTTACTATTAGAATCAGCATTGATTGAGCCATCAACATGTGGAACAATAAAGTCTAAGATTGGGGAAATAGTTGATGATCTGGACAATATTAGAAATGTCAACTGGTGTTCGTACACATTGTCTGTTCTGAAGTTTGCAAAGGAAAATTGGTCAAAGAAAAAGATGAATGCTTTTGCAGGACCACTTCCTTTGCTCATGGTATGTTTTACGTTTCACATTAAAGATTATTAATAGTGAACATAATTACATTAGGTTGTATGTGTAGTTGATATAACTTATAATTGTTATTGATATGTATTTTATATGCAGCTCTGCTACATGGATAGAGTTTTACAAGCCAAACGTTCAGTTCCTCGCACATTCCCATTAATGAAAGGCTGGACAAGCACACATCTCCAGGCTAGGGAAGATAGGGAGATAGATGTGGGAATATTTGGTAATGGACTTATCTTCAGAAGATATATCCGTGAACTGGAGCAGGAGCAGGAGCAGGAGCCTCAACAACAGATTCCCCACGTAGTTGACAGTGGGGTTGGGTCTTCCCAAAGCGTTGTCCCAAAAGATATCATGCAGAATGTAATGAAATACATTCAAATCATGAACTATGGG
>NW_025951808.1:0-1235 GCF_023119035.1 Salvia hispanica
GAGAGAGAGAAAATTGGGGGAAATTCCAATTTTCACAAGTTCGTTGACATTAATTATATAGGTCATTGACATGAATTATATAGTTCGTTGACATAATAACGTTTGTTGTTGACATAAATTATATGTAAATCGTTGTTGTTGACACAAATAATATGTCGTTGACATGAAAATATTTGTTGTTGACATAATAGTTGACATAAATAAAGTTTATTGTTGACATCGTAGTTGACATAAATAACGTTTGTTGTTGACATCGTAGTTGACATAAATAACGTTTGTTGTTGACATCGTAGTTGACATAATGTCTCTGTAGTTGACATCGCGCGAGTTGTTGACATTTTAATACGAGTTGTTGACATTCGATATTCTCGGTATTGATATGTTAATTGTAAGTGTTATTTGTTAGTTGTTGACATTTTAATACGAGTTGTTGACATTCGATATTCTCGGTATTGATATGTGAATTGTAAGTGTTATTTGTTAGTTGTTGACATTTTAATACACGTTGTTGACATTCGATATTCTCGGTATTGATGTGTGAATTGTAAGTGTTATTTTTTAGTTGTTGACATTTTTATACGAGTTGTTGACATTCGATATTCTCGGTATTGATATGTGAATTATAAGTGTTATTCTTTATTTGTTGACATTTTAATAAGTGTTATTTTATTGAATGTTGAAGATTTGAAGATTTGAAGATTTGAATGTTGAAGAGATTTGAAGATTTGAAGATTTGAATGTTGAAGATTTGAAGATTTGAAGATTTGAAGATTTGAATGTTGAAGATTTGAAGATTTGAATGTTGAAGATATTTGAAGATTTGAATGTTGAAGATTTGAAGATTTGAATGTTGAAGAATTGAAGACTTTGCAGCTAGAGTTTTAGAAAGGATTTTAGAAAATGATTTCAAACACAATTTAATTAAAAGACAATTATACCCCCGTGTTGACATAATGTGATAGTTGTTGACATTAATTTCATCTTGTGAATTAGTGGCTGAGATTGCATCTCATTTCTCAATTATGCCCAAAAATCTCATCCTAACAAGACCATATATATATATATATATATAGGGGTGCATTAGGCTCCTTTGCACCCTTAGTGTCCTATTTCCTTCTTAATCTCAGCCCTTGGATCCTTGAATTGGATGGTTGTGATCAATGCATTATTAGTCTATAATGTTGCATTATTAGCCGTTGTGCATTATTAGAATGAAAATGTGCATTATTAGTCTA
>NW_025951809.1:0-2000 GCF_023119035.1 Salvia hispanica
TACAACAGAATACACAAGAAGCTGGACAAGTATGACGAGTTTCTCTCGTTGTATACACCTCCGGTGATTCCCTACCACGAACAATCTTCGTGGCATTTTGCAACTGATGTCGTGCAGCCGCTACCACCACCAGACCTGCCTAATAGACAGTCGTGGAACTACGTCCAACCCAATCACGAACAGCAAGTCCCGAACAATTCCATAGGCCATCAGCGCTACACTAAGTTTGATGCTGCCGCACAGCCACAACCCTACCTCCATCATCCCTCACACCCGCCTTGTAGTGGCCCGGATCCTTATGTACAACAGTGTCTCCCCAATGCTGGTTATCCTCCATGGCAACCGGAATATCAACCCCCACGACCACTGCCGCTTCCTAACCGTTCGCCAACACCGACACACTCAACATCTTTCTGATCACCGCCGATCAGTAGCGCCGCTAACTGCTGTTGCTACTGCCCCGCCACCTCCACCACTGCGATCTGGCTCCACGCACCCACCTCAACAGCCTAAGAAGTTCATTGATTCAGGCCGGCAACATGGCCTCACCACTAATCCCAACCTCTTGGTTCGATCGCCTTCTCCTGCCCATCTAGTTGTTGTAAGTGATTACAACGAGAAATTACGTGTGTACAGATTAGACCAAGCCGCCCTGCATGCCCGTGTGACTACTTGGTTTGACAAGAACATTGATGATGAAAATATAGCTGAGGATAACTTTGAGGATGCTCCTGTTGTAGCTGATGAAGAAAAGATTGCTTCCCGAAACCAAGTTGAAGAGAAGGAATGTGAGCATAAGAAGATTCTGGAGGAGAAATGAACGGCTCTACATCCTACGGCTGAATACCTTGGCGTTGCTCGTGATGTGCGAGGCAGCACTAATAATTATGATGGATCCACTTGGCGAGCCCTTCCGTGTGGACCGACAAGAATCTGATTGTTTTCTGATCCTACTAGAGATGGAACGTGTCTTCCCAAAGTATGGAGTATGAATGATTCAAATGGAGTACTTGGGGTTTCCAACGGTGCTGCATTTGTTACAAAACAAAGACATTTTGCATTTGATCTAGGGGTATACCTTGCAAAGTTGTACGAAATGAGAAATTCACTTGTTATGTGCCCATTTGTTCTCAGAGGGTATGCCTCGCAAAGTTTTTTTTTTTTTATCGTCGCTCGTCGTTGCTTCTTGATTTTCACCTTGAGGACAAGGTGATTTTCAACCGCGGGAGAGTTGATACGTATATGTCTATAGAATATCTCTCATATCTCTATTATTATATTATCATATCTTTTCCATATCATTATTATCTTATTTACCAAGTTAGGTTATTCATAGCCCATAGGAGTATTATAAATAGGACCTATTGTTATTCTCATTATTCAATCATTGAAATCATAATTATTGTCTTTTTTCTTTTATTTAGTTTTCCGTTTAGAATTTACGATTGTCGACAGAGCAAGGTTTCTCTGCGACTTTCTTTATCTTTTTCACTTGATAAGGTTTTTTCCCTTATCATGGGACTTATTCTCCACTAACAATACTTTAATTGCTTTTTCTTTCTATCTATCTCTTATCTTTTAATTATGCATTAAAACTCGTGTTCAATTTAAAGTGTATATTCTTGTGGGATGGAAGGAGTATTGAATAAAGATTGGTGGACCATAAAAAATTTATAAATAAAAAAGGCACTATTTTTATGGTAGTGATATGTTTCAAAAAAATTTATACTACTACTAGTTTAGTGAACAATACACATTACATTTCGAAAAAAAACATATACGGAGTACTATATAAGAGTATTTTGTTTTAATAAAAACCACTAATGCTCTATCGAATATAGTAGAAGATTATTTTCAATTAGAACAGAGTATAAAATTAAAGAGGTTTCATTTTGCACTTTTGAGTTCTGAAAAGCTCGTGAAATTAAATATATCTATTTTTTAATGTAAGCTGAAATATTTTAGGGTGCAACTAGTAGATGGAAAGGGATCCTTCAATG
>NW_025951810.1:0-479 GCF_023119035.1 Salvia hispanica
GTAAGAGACTCACTTTTATGCAAAGAATCTGATGGTTGAAAATGGTATAACAATGTAACCTCATAGAGAAAGTGCTAATGATGTCTATTTACCAAGGTTTAGCCATGGTAACATAAGCGAATGGGATAAGTAGCCGAAATGACATACAGTCACATTTCTGATTACCCTACTTCCTCTCAACCCTCTCCTACTAATTCTTGTGCAAAAAAAAAAAATTTCATACCTTCATGCCACCCATAGCCGAACCAATCAGCACACCACATTTTGATTTGTTTAACTCATCCATGACATCTTCCGTAATTCCTCCATCAGCCAAAGCCTTCTTGCCAGCTGTCAGCATGTAAAGCATGAACCTATCCATTCGCTTGGAAAGTTTGGGAGCAACCAAGCCATCAGTTGAGAATGACTTTATCTCCCCAGCAATTCTCTAAAATTTAATATTGTGTCAAAATCACTTTAAGTCAGAAACTGAGTCCAAT
>NW_025951811.1:0-2159 GCF_023119035.1 Salvia hispanica
TCATCTTTATTATTTCCTTGCTCAACACCGCCGCCCGCTCGTCACCACTCAACCTGCACATAAGGAAAACACATGCAGGGCTGAGTACGATAATCATACTCAATGGGCTCATTGCCGAAAACAGTTTTTATCACAAATATAGTAGTTATCATGCCATTTTCAAGTGTCCATCGGGGTTTTAACTTTAGAAAGACCCGAGGCACCAAAATATCTTCTTTCTCAAATATCACGGTCGCGCAACCATTTTTCTCATAGACGTTTACCATATCCTCATTCTACATGACAAGGAATGCGGCCGCAATCCAGGTCACTAGACCGGCCAACCCGTACGCTGACACTCGGTCTAACATTGGTGTACACTAACCCAAGTAGAGTTTGCGGCTCTACAAGGATCCGAATTCGATTATAACAATAGTGGCATAGCCACGAGGGATAGGCACGACAAAACAAATCAAGGCATGATAACACATCTTTCATTCTCATCAATATCATTTTAGGACAATGTCCTTATTTTAAAAGAAAGCCCACCTCGTAGGTTTAGCTCGATAGTATTCTCTTCTCCTCGTTTATCACGCTGAGAGCGCGAAGTATCACCTTTAAATTAGGCGTATCACAAATCAGTTTCAATCATGGATCAATATTATGCATGATCTCACGTTTCCCTTTTTCCCATCGATTATTTTCAAAATCATCAATATCAAAATCAAAGTATGATTAACATACCATTTTTATTCAAATAATCATTCCAAAATCACCAATAATTCGTATCACACATGAGTGTTCCACACACACAACACATGCACACGAACACAACAATTGTGCACGCCGATCGAGGCGTGCACACACACACACGATCACGCACACACACACACGATTTTCACACACATCCGTGTATCCCCAAAATTCACCGATTAAAACCCCTTTCACTCGTTCTAGATGCATGTGGATTCAAGAACACCGATTAATCGGTAGAAGAAGAGGAGATCAATAATTAAAGTACCTTTTCCAAAAGAACGAACGGTAGAAACAAGGAATTAGTCTTGATTCTTCAATAATCTCTTGAATTTCACTTGAATTCTTCTCAATTGATGAAGAAATCTTGAAGAAAACTTGGAGAGAGTGGGGAGAGAATTTCGAAAATTATAGAGGAGTGGGAGGCGCCGGTTTTAGATTTCTAGGGTTTGATCTCTTCTCCTATTTATAGAGTGCCATAATAATAATATCCAATAATTAAATAAATAAGGATTTGAAAGATTTGGTAGAGATAATGGGGGAGTGGCGTTAAAGTGGTTGAGAAACATGGGATTTTCGAAAATTATAGGCTATTTTAATTAGCCTATAATTAAATTCAAATATTTCACGGAGTAGAATAATATATCACGGAGCAAGAATAAAATAAAATACTCCCCAATTTAAAAGGAGAAGTGGCGTTAATTTACTTCTCTCCACAAGGAATTAAATTCAAATCCTAATTTAATTAGGATATGGTAAGATCTTCTTAGATATGACAAGATATGCTAGGATATTTTAGCATATTTATATTTATTCATGGAATAGAATAAATAAGGGATCAATAAAATAATAAATAATTTTCTCCCTCCTTTCTAGATGAGATTTTCGAAAATCTCATGAATATCAAAGGTGACAATTTCGAAAATTCCATGTAGGAATTAGAGTATTTGGACTTTGGATTTAATTTGGATAATTATCCCAAACAAATAATTAAATCCAAAAATAATATTATTTCTTCTCCAAAAATAGTAATGGGCGAAAATTCCACATGATATAAATAATACTCCTATTATTTTTCTCACTCATCCCTTAGGAAATAAATAATAATTCCCCCACAATTATAATTCTCCGCATCACATATTCACATATTCAAATCAATCATCTCTTCACTTTTACTCCATTTTCTCATCGTATTGACCTTTCAACGGCCACATCATTTTTCCACATCTTTGACTATTCAATAGCCACGTCAACATTTCAACAAGTTGACTATTCAACTCAATCAAAATTCACATATGCAATTAGGTCACATAGACACTATGCAAATAAATTACTCATCAAATAATCCACATATCATAGCATTTAAGGCATTTAATGCAAAAATTTTATAACCCGAAAATTAGGGTTTGAAAAAGTGGGGCGTTACA
>NW_025951812.1:0-3597 GCF_023119035.1 Salvia hispanica
TCGGAAGCCGGATGCAGATGCTGGAAAAAAAATTACAGATCCAGAAGGTAAAACCTAGGAATGCTTGTTGACTGTTGGATGCTTGTTGCTAGAGGATCTGTTCATTAGTATTCGAACATGAAGTTTCATAAGAGAATGTAGAATTAAACTTAACTGTTGTAGGTAAATCTTCCTTGAATGAGTTTAGAATTTTAGAATAAAAATTAACTGTTGCATTGTTTGATGGAATTGGTTGTAACTGAGATCGAGCTTGTTGTTATTTGATTCTGTTGCTTATGATTGTTCTTGATCATGAACCAGTTGGAATTGTAAAAGTTTGAGTTCTTTTTTATGTTTGGATTTGGAGCAAATTGCTTGAATATTTTGATCTATGTCTAGGTTTGCTCTGTAATTGACTTTCCCTAAAATGATTTTGATTATGAATCTCTGATGTTATCATGTAAATGAAGTAATAAAACCTTATACTGAAGTAAATTCCTGAGGAAGAAGGTGTAAAAAATATTTGTTATGAATTAGTAATTTGATAAAATGAAGTTAAAGCCCTAATATAAAAACTATCTTGTTTAGAATGTGTGGCTGGGTATGTTGAAATGCATCTAGTTTTTCCAACATCCAACTGTAGCATGTGTCATCTCTTGCTAAAATGATCTATTACTATATAACGAAGTTAATTGTTATTCTTGCTATGATATGTTAACTTTGATTATGTATTGATTATATAGGAGGTAAAACTTGCTTGTAATGAAGTGATAAACATTAAATAAGCTATATGTTGTAATAGTTGAAGTAGTAAATTGGTAAGGTGAAGTAACAAATTGAAATAATGAAGTAATCTATCTACTAAATGAAGTTATCATGTAAAAGGCTTAGAAATAATTATGTGCTAGAAAGTAAAAAGTGAAATCTAAGCTATATAATGAAGTTAATTGTGTATTTAATGAAGTAACATAGTGTTCATTGTGAACTATCTGTAACTGTGGATAATATGTATATTTATTCTGTAATCTTGTGTATAGGTGAAAGTTCCTTACAAAAGAAGAAGAATGCAAGTATTTCTTTACAAATCCTCTCTAAATACTTATGCAAGTACCTCATTCATACACTTTATTACTTCATTAATGTTGTCTGTTACTTCATTTATACACTTTATTACTACATTCATGTTAATGCACACATCAAGAAATATACAAACTGCTATATGCAGCTGACAATAAATTGAAGGCTCTAGAGAAGAGTATTACACCAACAGAAAAACTACAAGGTTTAATTCATAAACTCACATTATATTTTGATTTAATACAACATGTCATTTTATCCATTGACTAAAATAGTCCTCTTTTTTTTCCAGAAATGTTGAATATGAAGAATGTAGCTGGTGGTGGTAATACTTCAAAACAGCTTGCTAATGAAGAATATGAAGTCAATGATGAATTGCGTACAAAGAAAAAACATGACAAGCATCCAGTAGAAGGACATAAAAACAAAGGTATATCAAATGAATGTTGGATTTTTGTTTCATATTTAATATCTCATTTGATGTTCTATTTAAATTAACTGATAAACTGACATGTTTTAATGAAGTTATTGATGAATTGAGAATGAAGAAAAGACATGACAAGCAGCCTGTAGAAGAACCTCAAAACAGAGGTACTATACAAGTGTTTTCAAATATGATGTTATAAACTATGATCTACTACCCTTGTGTGTGTTTCACTTCCTTGTATCTGGAATTTCTTTACTCGACATTGATTATATTGTAGTGCAGAAAGAGCATTTAAAAATGTGTATTATTGGCATCTCTTTTGACATCATTATTGGATAGTAATGAACTATATTCACTAAATATGAACTAAATTAATATGTTATGAAGTATTTTTGACATGTTATTGAAATAGCTTAATAATACAACAAATTTTAGTGTTAAACCTTAAGCGGTAGTAATGAACTATATTTAATAAATAATGAACCAAATGACAGTCAGTAATGAAGTAAATATCACATTTTATTGAAATATAATGTTAACTTACTTCATTAAGTCATGCGATTGCTTCATTACATTAGTTTATTACTTCATTTAGTCATGCTATTACTTCATTCAGTCATGCAATTTAGTGTCAAATATGATGTTAACTTTTATACATTTTATATCATTATCATTATTAATTATAAACATATGTTAGGTATGAAGAGGATAAGGGGAACTGAGCAAGAACATACTTCACCTACTGGGGAAGATGTAAACAGAAAGATGGTAAAGAATGCTAAGAAAGCGTCAAAGAATGTTGATAAAGTTGTTGCAAATAAGGGCACAAGAATTTCTGACAGAGTTCTGTGTCTTAAAAGAGGTCCGACAAAGTTTGTTGAAGCAATAAAATCTCTGAATGAGGAACAACGAAAGGCAGTAGAAGATATGGGTTTTGGGAGTCTTCTTCATTTCAATTTGACCTTTATTCCAGCAAAGCTTGCATATGAGATACTAGATAATTTTGATATAGATACATGCGGAGTAAAGTTCAAACGAGGAATACTACATATCGGCGATGATGATGTCCATGCCACGCTTGGTTTACCAAATGGTCATTTGAAATTTGAAAGGAATGGACATCAAAAGTTGGACAAATTCATCAACGAGATTGCTGAATCTTGTAACCGAGCTAGAAAAAATATGGGTCCTGATATGTTTATGGAAAAAATGTTAAGTGATGTTGAAGGTGGGGAAATGTTCAGGAAGATTTTCTTGATTTTATTCGACACAATCTTGATTAACCCCTCTGGAGACGGATACTTGACAACACAGATTGAAGAGGTAATCGATGACATTGATAATGTCAAAGATTATAATTGGTGCGGTTATGTGATTGATTCTCTCCTTCATGCCCACAAGGTTTGGGCTAAAGACAAGAGCAAACCATTCACTGGGCCAGTTTCATTTCTGGTGGTAAGTAACTAAAATATATATCCTTGAATTAATCTGTTTTAAATATGAAGTATTATTTAGAAGTGATGAACTAATGCTAAGTTTCATTTTGTAGCCATGTTATGTTGATAGGATTGTTCTTCAATCACGGCTCGTCACAAGAACATTCCCAACAATCAAGGGCTGGACAAGCAAACTGCTAAACAAAAGACAGAAAATGGAGCTTGAGCCTGGGCCATTTGGAAGAGGCATTAAGGAGGGTATTTTCAATCCCCAAAGAAGCAATCTGTTTGAATTGGGTGGAAAGCATGACATTGCCAGCTCATCTTGCATAAAAGGAAGTGATATCTCTGCTGCTGCAAAACGTAGAAAGCACTTTTTCAAAGTTATGGGAATTGCAGCTGATGCACTAAGTGAACTTATGAAGAATATAGAAGAAGAGGCAGAAGAGGTCAAGAAAGATGGCTGCTCTAAAGTTGCAGCTAAATGCTCATTGAAAATGATGGGCGTGCAAGAGATGGGACAAGAAGAAGATGGCATTGAAATCCAAAACATGTCTCAAGCAATGTCTCAAGCAATGCAAGATGACGACGTTGATGATCCAGAATTTATCGCTGCAGTTGAGAAAGTAATGAAGGTGGCAGAGCTAAGAAAAAGATGGGAAACTGAAGGTCCTTCGT
>NW_025951813.1:0-3682 GCF_023119035.1 Salvia hispanica
TAAATTAAAGATCAGGTCTCATAGTCCATAAAAGTTGATACAAAACTTTTGGACACGAGGTTAAAAATTTATATTAAATAAATAAGAGAGATGAAAAAAGTAGGAGAGATAAGAGAGTAAAGTAAATGATGGAATAAAGTAAAAGTGATTAGATGTTTTGTCTTTTGTTAAAAAAGGAAATGAAATTGGTTCTCCGTTAATAATTCCGTATTTTATAATGGTCAACGGGTTTAACCCAATTTGGACCAATTAAAGCTCTAATTATGATTTTTAACTTTATTCTAAATTATTTGATATTATTTGTTTTAATTAGACCCCCCTCCAGTGGACAGCCCCACCACTGCCGCCGCCGCCATCCCAACCCCCCAAACGCCAGCGCCGCCCCAGCGTCCGGATCGATTTTCTTCTACAAGGAAATGTCCTTTTTAAGAGTTTTGATTGAATAGAGTTCACCTGCAGAGATGGAAATCTGAATGATATTACAGAAGATATGTTTCATTTTTTTTAATTAACAAAGATAAAGAACTCCAAATCAAAATCACGCAACGAAAATTGGGAATTAGGAAATCGTAATCGTAAAGAGTGACTGTTTATTAAGCTATTAACCAACAAATCAATGGAAATTTCACGAAATCCACAACAATGATTGATTCAATTCAGCACAAAATTCGATATTAACCGAATTACTCTTTTTTCTGGCTAATCGGAAAAATAAAAATTGACATTACACTAAAGGCATGATTGGTAGCTCTTATTAAGCCATAAAACCCCAAAAAAGGAAGAAAAATGTTGGATCTTCGACAAACTCGTCTGATTTACCGATATTGACAATTCCTTATCTTCAAAGATTTGTGGTATTAGTTTTGCCAAGATCTCGATAAAGTGAAGTGCATATGTGTACCTATTTTGCCCTCCAACGACTCCACTCGTAGGCGGTCTAGCCGAAACAACAAGCCGGAAGGCCCGGTGAACACTGCGAAGCCGCCCTCGGCGATGACGAGAGAGAGGCTCAAGCCACGGGTAGCCGATTTGAGGTCGGCTAAGGAGAATACACTCGAGATGATTAGCGCGGCCCTGAGTTAAGAAATCTGGGAACAAGTCGGACGAGTCGGCCTGGTCGCGGCGCGACTCGGTGTCGAACTCGGATCGCCTGGTGGGCCACGCTGAGGAGCGCGCCCACGAGACCTCCTCCTCGTCGTCCCCTTCGGCGGTGGTGAAGTGGAAGCATTTCATTCTAGTTTAGTCGTCATCGTAAGAAATTGGAATGTTGATTCGTTGGGGGTTGTTTGCCGCTCTTGTTGAATTGGAGAGTCAAAATTCGATGGAGATTGCAAGATTTGACTGTTATGGATAGAGAAATTGGCGTTAGTTTAGATGAAAAGGAAGTTGGCGCGAATCGGGGTAAAGTAGGCGCCATTTTACGATTTTGTCGAGGATGATGGAGGGTCGAAGCCATTTTCGATTTTGTCGAGGATGATGGAGGGTTAGGTGATGAATATTGATAGTTCACTCGCGATCGATGTGATTATGTAAGCTGCGATTGCATTCTATGTGGTTACATAGCGAGAAATGGGCAAATACTCGCGCCATTGTGTAGAGACGCAAGGTTGAAGGAGGCAAGGGTCATTTGTCTTGTAAAAGGAAGGCCAAATTGGGCATCACAATGTTTAGTGTGAGGATCCGATGCTGGACTTTGACTGCCAAACATGGATTAAGCTAAAGGTTGCTACAAAACACCATTAAAGCCCTAATAACTATCTACATTTGAGGGAAATCGTTATCGGGAAATGAATATAAGCCCAAAATTGCTACTAATCATGCCAAAGATCATCGCAAAATGCGAGAATCAAATCGGATGTCCATATATGAATTTAATTCATCTCAAAATTGAAGCAAAATCGAAATCGAGAGAACAAACATCGGCATAAAAGAGCTGAGAGTGGAAATGCAAAATTAGTACCACGGGCACATAAACACGAATCACAATGAGCCGATGTCGGGATCGGGCGGTCTATTCCGGTGGCCGTGTTGGTGGATGAAGAGCAAGCGGCCGCCGTGGACGATTTGGTGATTTAGGGTGTAATTAAGCATAATTAGGGTGTAAGTAAGCATAATTAAACTGCTTTAATCGGTCAAAATTGGGTTAAACCCGTTGACCGTTATAAAATTAACGAATTGTTATAGAAGATCAATTGTGATCCGATTTGAAATGTACATGACCAAAAAATTCAAAATATAAAGTTTAGGACCAAAATCGTAAAATGAGCGTATATTCGGACCAGAGTTTAGCCATCTTTCTTAAATAAATATCTTTTCCATTATTTCAAACATAGTAGCAGATATTTTCTATCCAAATAAATATATAAAAATATAAATAATAAAAATATGACATCCTCAACTAAAAATAATTTTAATTATGTAACAAATCTTCATTCCCTGGTGGAGATCGATAGGTATATACAGTAAAAAGTAGTAGTAATGAATTTGACATTTTACCTTTTTTAAGACTCATAGCTAAAAAAACATTAAGTGATATTTTTACATAATTTTAAAGATCAATACTAATATGCTTTCAAGATTATGATTTTGCAAAGTTCAAATAACGTACACCAAATTCCATCCAAGTTCACTTTAAAAAATAAATTTAAAAATGTAGGAGAGGATTATACATGGAAGATGAAAGGGAATAAAAAACATTTCAAAGCATAGCAGCAAAAAGCAGGAAGGTGAAGTGTGTGTTTCCGTTTCACAGTTTTGCTTCTCTGTTTTCTCTCTCCCTCAATCTGCAAAATGTACCTGCCTAATTTGCCCACTTTTTCTTCACCAGGCTCTCAACCTATGATCTCCAAAATGTCTTATCTTCAGGTTCGCTTATTCACTCCCTCTATCTCTGGGTATTGTGATCTCTTGTTTTGTTGACTCTTGGTCAAAATTGGAAATGTGGCTTCTCCCATTTGCTTGATTTCTCAAAATGGGTTCCAGATTTTCTTCTACAATTTCATATTTTGGGGATTTTTTTCTTTTTCGGGGATTCGGATGAAGGGATCTTTCTCCTCTTTTCCTTTTTCTTAAACATTTTCTCAAAACATAAATGTCTGATTAGGGTTTTGATCTCACGCCTTTGCTTCTGGACGCCTACTATTTGTGCTAAAGTTTCTATTTTGTTGGATCTGTGGAGTTCTGTTTGTGCTTGATAGTGTGAGGCTCGATTTTCGTGTGGGTATTCAAGAAATTTCGTGAATGTTATCAGTGCTGTCAGTGCGGAACTGTAGAAGTCTTTACTTTTTTTTTTTTTTGGTTTTCCTGTGTGCACAATGTTTGTGATTGGTGGTTCTTAGATCTGGGTTTAGGCAGTACTGTTTTCACTTCTGAGGTTCTTGCTTTTGGTGGTTTAGTAAGGAAAGTCAAAGATTTCTGTGAGTGAAGTGTTTGGTCTTCAGCGTAGCTTCTTGAAAGAAACTTGCTTGCCATTGATGAGTTTTTGTTGTTTCTGCAGCTTAAATCAGTGTTAATTTTCACAATTTGAAGTTCTAGGTTTACTTCTTAGTTTGATTGATATTTGATTCTTAAAATTGTTCCAACCTTTATGTGTATAAGTGGGAAATTTGGTGCTAAGTAGCATACTTTGGGGGAGTAAGAAGGCAGAGGGCCATGTTCACTTTTTGTAGTGAATTCTGCTCCT
>NW_025951814.1:0-4579 GCF_023119035.1 Salvia hispanica
GTGGCCACCTTCCACGGTCACCTGTGTACACTAATCCGAGTAGGGACACCACCCTCACTCGGACCCGAATTCGATTCTTACGTTCCAACCAAACAGATAGGCATAAAACAAATCATTTATGGCAAGACAACATCATTTGCACAAATAACAAACATAAGTTTATATTTTCATCCACATTAGTATGTAGGATAGAAAAGTTCACCTTATGCGTTTAAATTCCGTTAGGTTCTTTACTCCTACCATCACTTGCTTGTAGAGATAGCCTTTTGAAAATAAAAACATATACTTAATCAAACTCAAGGAAAACATCTACTTAGAATGCATGCATCCTAATTAATCTCTTTCTATTCTTCGTTCATTCATAGGAAATTTATGAAACTTTTATATTAATTAAGTCAGGAAGTTTGATTAAAAGCAATTCTTTGTTAGACTTAATTAATTATGTGACTTGAGCACCTTAGCGGCCGCCCAAGGCGTCGCGGGGCGACGCTGGTCGGCCCTGCGCACCTTCGATTTCAACATCTTCCATCTTCGGGAACTAAGTAAATTATCCAGAGAATTTTAATTTACCACTTAATCGAGCTCCAACTCATCTCCACGATTAACTCTTCGCTCTATATAATTTAATCGGTCCAAACACTAATTTTAATCCTTGTCCATAAAAGACCATTCTCATTGACAACAAGAAATTAAGTAGCCCCTTTATTTATTGTTATTATTCACTGTCGGCCCACTTATCTAATTTAATTATGTAGTCCAATTTTATTCTTGAAAAACCTTTGGCCCAAACAAAAACAACTAAAGTAGCCCAACCAAAGTGTTTCACCAAAAATTTCTCCACTCTCCCTTCCCGGTCAACTTCTCTCTCTCTCTATCCCCTTCATTCCATTTTCCCCAAATTCATCAAATTCCTTCCTACATCAGAGGCGGCGCCTCCACTCCTTTCCTTTCTCCGGCGAGTTCGTCGCCAATCGCCCATCCCTCCACCGTCATCTCCTCCGGCCATCGTCGCTGTTCTTGCTGCTCGCCGACGCAGGGCCTCTTCGAGCGCTCGTGGAGCAGCAGCAGCGCCGTCGGCCACTTCTCCTGATGTCCGCTGTGTCACTCCCGTTGGCGCTTGAGACGGCCGAAGCCGCCGCCGCTGCTGTGTCTCTGTCGTTGTTCAACCGTGGACAGGACAGAGGTTCTCCGGCGCGCGGTGAACCACAATCCCATATCTAAAAGCTAAGTTCTTCCTTTATATTTTAGTAAACTTCTATCTAGATTTTGATTAACAAGGAGGAGTTGAAAGCTTTAAATTCATGGCTGAAGTTGCTCTTGTGGTTTATGAAACTTCTTATGTGATTGTTGGTTCCGAAAATTAAAATTTGTCTATTAGATGATGATGCTTGAAATAAAAGAAGTGGGATTAGTGATTACCTTAGGTTGGAAAATTGTCTTTGAAAAGAGAAAAAGAAAGAATTCTTTTCTCTAGCTCTCGATTTCTTTGAATTGATCAACTGTGATGGAAATTGTAGTATAGCTTGGAGATGACAGAATATGATGGTGATTTGTTTTCAGGTGGTGGGGGAGGATTTGGCCGCTTCTTTGAATGACACGTGGAGTTGGGGAGTTATATTGGGCTGCCATATGCATGAAAGAGAAAGATGAGAGTTGGGCCTTCCATGATGACTCCAAAAATTTAAGAAGTGGGCTGAGATTTAATTTATAGGTCCACACATGTACACTTTTAATTTATTGAATTACATTTCATAGTATTAGAGATGTATAACGATAGTTAGACTTGTAAAATCAAAAAGTTTGGTTCCGTTAGTGTGACCATATGCTCACTTATTTATGACATTTCACCTACTAGAATTATAATAATTTATATTATTTTTTAATTCTCTTTTTTTTGGCTAAATATTTGATAACATTTCGACAAAGAAAAAGAAAAAAATATTGAGATATTACATTCTACTCACCTTAACAAGATGAAAAAAGTTGGGATGTTACAATCTAAGTGTTCCATAATTGTCGTTGATCGATTCCGTCAACAATATAGTTCTTACTCCATTTTCTAGTTTATATATTGTCGTTTGTCCATTTCGTCGACAATTTGAGCTTTCGACAATGATATCTTGTTTTGAACTTTTAGTTTATAGCTTAATGGTATTATTTTAAGATAGTTGAGTTGTTTTTTCTTTTTCAGCAAAAATTTATTTTTTTCTCCACTTTATTTGTTTGTGAACACTAATTAATCTCTTAATCTCTATACCATACCGAAATGAAATGCATTTATTAAAATGACATAGAGAAAATAATATATAGGACCTAAAATTCAAATTTCACCATTCCATCGACTTCATGTAATAATAAAAATAATAATAATAACAATAACAATAATAATAATAATAATAATAATAATAATAAAAAAGTAGTAGTAGCAGCAGCGGCAGTAATAATAACAGTAGCGGTACGTACTAATTAAAACTCATGCGTCTAGCAACTCAAGGGCATCAATTATCATAGTTGTATTAATTAAAATCACGTTAATACGTTTACATTATCAATCGTCATCTAGGGCATTAAAGTCTTTCTTTTCATATTTCTTCTCTGCCTATAACAATTAAAGTTGTCAACTATGCTAGTAGTAATTAATGAAATCAAAAGAAAAGATGAGAGTTTCACTAGTTTAGCTGAATAAATCTAAAATATAGGGAAAGAATATAGATTAGTTTTATAATAAAATGCGAGTAGGAATGAGTTAGTGGAATATGAGGTCCACTATCAAAAATGGTAAAAGTGAAGTGTGTCAAACTTTCAGGAACGGGCCAAAATGGTAAACTGTGTCAAACTTTCAAGGATGGAGATAGTATGTGTTATGTGGAAAAAAATAAAATAATAGAGAATGAATAACACAAAGATAAATGAGTTACTATTTTTAGTAATGAGTCATCTTAGGTGTAACAGACTAAAAAGGATATCGAATCCTCTTTGGTGGGACGGAGAAAAGTTTCTGGTACATTATTTTGCTTTGGAGATTTGGCATCATTATCTGCAGGAACGCTTATATGGTATTTTAGTATCTTATATATTGACAGAGATTCGTGATTTACTATCTCAGTCTTGATAAAGTCTTTTTGTGAGTTTCACCTCAGAAAGGAGTGATGTGATTCGAGCAACAAAAAAAGATTCATAATATTTTCTACGTCAGTAGGATTCGGCTTTATCGATCTGATCTTTCGCATGTTCTGAAAAATACTAATGTACTAAGGAAAATATGAGAAAGAATTATCCATATTTGTTAACCGGTTAGCAATTTCATAGAGTGCGTTAACTTAGAGAGAAATGAATTTTGCAAACAAAATTCTTAAAGTGGGGAAGAATTGTGACATCCCTAACCCAATATCATGCATTATTTTTTATATTAGCATATTATATTGTCATTTTTACTGTAGTATATTAAGTGTGTGTCATAGATATATTTAGTGTTAGATCAATCAGTATAGTCGAATAAATAAATAGTTCTGATTCATGAGAATTTTTATATAATTGTACATAATATATAATAAGTATGGATTATTTTGTTTATATTAAATAATTAATATAAATTTGTATGCATGTGTTGTAACGTGTGCATATGTAAATGGGATTATTTCATGTATGTAATTTACATATATACATATTTATAATTTTAGTTTGTGGATAGACTAAGATTACATACACTAAATAAATAAATGTGTGTATGTGGCATAGCAAATGCATTTTTATATATTATTTGATACTCTAAATTTTTACAAAGATACACGTTTCTAAATTCTCCTTTATACGTGTTTTTAGTATAAATACAAGTATAATACTAAGTGACTCACCTAGTTTTGCAGCTTACACGTATTAAGACTATATAATATATTCTATTTTCATGAGAATGGAAAAGAGAAGATTGGAGGAAGCTACTGTATGCTATGTATTAGAAAGGGGCGAAAGTTAGGAGAAAAAAAGAGAGAGAAGAACAGCAGAAGTAGAAATTAATAAGGAGAAGAATATTTAGGATTTAAGACTAACAACTATATATAATCTGAGAGTGGTAAACGAAGAGAAGGGATCGAACTTTTGAGTAGTTTATCCATCGTGATCATGTGTGTATAAATCATACTTTTAATTTTACATGTTTTATGTGCTTCTTTGCTACGTGTTAAATAAAGTGAATAATTTGATTATATGTGACTCTAATATAGTTATGTGTTATTTGATATTGATGGTGGAATATTGAATATGTGAGTGGTGCTATGGATATATTTTTATATAGCATTAGAATTATTTGCATCATTGGATTAAAGAGGATATGTGACAGTCTTGCCCTGGGTTCTACGGGTCATATTCAATGATAATGGACCTACGAGTTAAAGAAAATGTGCTAAGAGAGGCCTTCGTAGAAAGGTCAAATCAAAGAGGGGCCTTCGTGGAAAGGCCAAATGATTAAAAGGCACCTTAGGGTCGTATACAATGGAAATCCCGGGCAGATACCAGGCTTGATTTGTCACATAATAATAAAGAGGAACAGAGTGGCATATGCATATGTATATGGAATTAATTT